>NW_020799095.1:15365146-15395836 GCF_003259725.1 Athene cunicularia | reverse complement strand
AGCGATTCTCGTCCTCCGTGCTTGCTTTTTCTCAGAATGGAGCTTGGTGAGCGTTTTCGGCCGAAAACGTGCACGTTTCTGCTCACCCCGGTGGAGGAAGCGTGGCCGCACCTTTGGTCTAGGATTTGCGTAGTGCTGCTGCTCTTCTGTTTTTCCAAGGAAAGGAAGACGGGCTGTTCTCAGGCGATGGTGGATAGGAAGAACTTTTTTCCTAGTTTTTGCCCTTGAAATAGATGGCTGGGATAGGTCTGCTGAGAAAAAAGGGGGGTGAGTAGCAGTCAGAGCTACTGCGTATGAAATACTTATCCCCTGTTATCAGAGGCAATGCTGGAGAAGTGTTGGAAGGAAGCTCTTAAAAGTTCAGTAATTAGCAGGGGTAAAAATGAGGCTAAAATCTGTGACATGCATCAGCCTGCTTGCACTAATACAGAGCGACAGGAAATATCTTGGTAGAGGGTAGCTAGAAGGGCTTTTGTTATTTATTCTTAGGATATGCTTGGAGTTTGCAAAAGGCATAGCAGCAGTAGGTTATGTCACAGCCTGTGCAGGGAGGAGTGGAGGAAGGGTGTGTTTGTGTCGGTCACAAAGTTCAGTTCTAGGAGTAGGAAGGACACAGTAGGCCAGCATGACTTTTAATTTTTTTGGTTTGTTACTGAAAGTGGAATATTACTAAGGTAGTTTTCTGAAAGGTAGCAAAATCTGATTTAGGAGGGAAGACAGTGAGATACAAAGGTTGACAGTTTCAACGCAGAATTGTCTTGGGACAGTCTGGATTTATGGGCTAAAATTTGAAAGTGCTTCTGCTGGTTCAGCGAGTGAAATATTGCTGAAATTGTGACAACAGTGACACCTGTTATGCGTTCTGCATGAACCGAATTGTTAAACTGCTTCCTGATTCAGTCAGTATTTTCTGTTTCTCCATCTGTATATGCAGCATAAACTCCTGTTTATTTAAGAATGTGTGTTTGTATATTCATTAATAAAGTCTTTGGATTGCATCCTTTGTACTGAAAGACGAGACCCAAGGAAGATGATCAAGGAAATGAATACAGCTTTATTCCATGATGGCAGTCCGAGCTGGGGCGCTTTATAGGTTTGTGTGCGTGAGGATGGTTCCTGTTCGCTGTGTGGACCTGTGACCCAAAACAGTGTCCTGGCTGGAATGTGCAGGCGGTGTGGACACTGCTGCCACCCACGGCTCGTAAAGAGACATTACCCAGCGTGAGGTGGAAAGATTGAGTGCTTTGCCATCAGTTACCAGCTTCCGTGTACAAGGTAACATACAAGAAGCTCTGTGTGGGACCCTTAAAGAGGTTTGTGTGTGTTTTGTTTCACTGATAGAATGCTGTGGATGTTTTGCTGTACATGATGATGACAAAATGTGGGTTAGTCTCATAACCAGAAAGAAATTGTGTGAGAGTTGATTCTTTGCCTGTAGAAGATCCTAGTCAAGGAATGGGGCTTAGCAACCAACATGCAACCCCTCTTGATGTTACTAAATATTTTTAAGTGTTATCTACAACATCTTATAAAGGCTAGGTGGCATATAAAATTGCACAAAAGTGCCAGTTGCCTGTACCAGCTAAGTATGAAACTTGATATTTTTTTAAAAAAAATCAAGGGTATACATTCTGTGAAGACAAGGGTGTATAAATAGTTTGAACAGCTTTGCATACAGAATTTGGTTGCTTAGGGGCAGTTGCAAAACTTAATTCATTAGCTGCAGTGCTCAAGTCACTGCTGGTTTGAGTCTCTTCCTGAAAATGATTGAGGTGCACTTAAGATTCTGATTCTGTGATTGTACTGCCCCGGAAAAAGCAACACATGGCTGTATTTCTCAAATCATATAGCATAATACAAAGCAACTCCCTCCTTTTTCCTCTCTCCCTATCGGTACCTCCAAAAGGAAATATAAATAAAGATCTTGTCACATCTCAATTTCTGTTACTGCAGTACATCAGGAAGGGCCATGCTAGGATTGTGTACGCAATGACTACTAAATCTGAATTTGCAGAAAGTATTTAGGTAACTTTCTTTTAAACAGTAAATCAAAACATAGCAGTGTCACATCTCAGTAATCACACCATAAAAGTCAGTAGTGTTTGCTGAATATCTTAACAGAACATAGCATAGATTGTAATAGATGCTCTTTATATAATACTTAAAAAGAATAATTTTCTGGGTTGCTGAGGTCAGTATTTTGGGAAATTCATTGTCCTCTGAAAAGACCTTGAACTGAAAACAGTATCTTAGTCATAACAAATAGAAAATATTTACATATTTTAAGAGATAGGCATTAAAAGCTTCAGAGTTGAATAACATGATTTACTGTTTTATATTCTATCTAAAATAAATACTGACACTAAGTATTGAATAGTTTAATATTAATATTTTAAAATATTCTAGCTCCAAAGAGAAGCAGAGCGGTGAAAAGATTGTAATGAAATTTATTTGCATGTTTGTTAGTCATAGCTCACCTATAAGAACTACATGATTTTTCAGAAGCATCTGCTTCTGTGAAAGC
Source organism: Athene cunicularia (assembly GCF_003259725.1). Lineage (NCBI taxonomy): Eukaryota > Metazoa > Chordata > Aves > Strigiformes > Strigidae > Athene > Athene cunicularia. The sequence continues at coordinate 15,393,312 of NW_020799095.1, read as the reverse complement.
TTTTATTCTCTGTGCTCAGTGACGGGGACAAGCTCTGTTCAGTTATTGAAAGTAGGTAAGACTAGACTAGCTCAGTTCAGCTCTCTTACCTTTAACTTCCGTAAGTTACAGATCCTGGATCTGTGTGAGCATCAGCTGCATTATTATGTGGATATTTTATGCCATTCATTTTAAGGTCTAATAAGATGCAAAGTTGAAGCAGATGATTGCTTTGGGAAAATGATACTAGGCTCTGTTGTGCCAGAATAAAGATTCCTCGCTTCTTCAGAGTATGTGTAAACTCAATATCTCAAGAAACATAATGATCAACTATAATATCAAGTAAATTCTTTCATCTGAAAGCCTTCAGTACTCACACTGGGTTACTAGTGACTGCTGTGTAGTTTTGGGGTATAGCTCTCTGGAATGCCTTTACCACTGTTCTTACAGATCTTCCTCAATTAGTCTGTGCTCTTCTACACAGTAGTTACTCTTTTTGAAAGACCGAAGCTTTCTGAAAACTGGCTTATAGTAGCAAAACCGTAGTGGGACTTCACAGTTGCTTTTTTATCTGTGATCATTCTGCTTCGGGGTTATCCAGTGACTTCACAGCCAGGATGAACGGCAATATAAACAGTGATGTATTTACAAACAAGAAATGTCTTGGGAGCTTCCAAATAGGAGAGAAAAAGAGTCTTTTTAGACAAAATTTATTCTTTTGAGTATGCCCACCTTAATTTGACTTCTGAACATCGAGTGAACTCATGCAGTATTACACATGTGACAGCTGTAAAGCTGCCTTTGGATTGCCTTAAAAGTATGTGAAACAGCTAAAGAATTTTTGTAAGTTGTGAAAAGTGTGTTTTCATGCCTTGGTTAATTCAGACAACAGCTGAAATGGATTTCCTTAAGACTACCAGAAATATATCTCTCTCAAATAAAATCATGTATGGGGAGCCTGATTCTTCTTTGCATTGACCCTGTGTCATCTTCACCACTGTTATGAATAGATATGTAACCCTTTGTGATGGGAATGGTATAATTTTGTAGCCAGCCCAGGCAGAGGAGAGCAATGTAACAGCTGTGCTATAGCTACAGTACAAGTGAAAATACAGAGTGAAAAACAGAGGAAAGCTGGACCAAAGGCCCCCACAAGATAAAGTTCACTAAACATGAGAACAGAAAATTCAGCATGAAAGTGCTTGCTCAGTCTTGACACTGCTCTTAGAGATGTCTAAGAAAAGTACCTCCTGTGTCTGCTCTGCAGCTTCTGTGTAACAGATATGCTATATCTTTTGTTTACACTGTTGGCAACTGCAATGTCTGCCTTGATAAATTAACGTGTTGGCTAGAAATTACAGTGCTTCTGCTTGATTCGTAAGATAGCGGTAAAATGCTTCCTTCTAGATGACAAAGTGAATGAATAGGTTTAGAGATAGTAACCCCTTTGTGTTGGTCCCTTTCATGATCCATATACAGGTCTGTAAATGACTGCTGTACCATTTAACTTTTTCTAGTTACTATATCATGTTTTACTCAATTATAAGTAACAAAAAAGGAAAAAAGAGAAGAGCAGTATATGGTACTGGACCACAAGGAAGGTCTTGGGATCTTTTGTTCCTCCTTTGTATCCTCTTGCTTTCCTAACTGGCATAGTTCTGTGCACTGAAAGATGTATATGCACCAGCACTACTGCCTGCATATAAAATAGTCCCGGCAGGTTTTGGGCTTGTGTCCAAGTCAGTTACACTTTTGTTGTATGCTAAGGAAGAAAAATAACACTATATCTGTACAAAGTCTAGAGATCTGCTGTGTTGGTTGAGTAGACACATAAAGAAAATCATGAGGCGCAGAAAAGGCAAGCCAGGCGTACATATCAGGAAAACACAGGCTTTTTTTAGCAACTTATTTTCAGAGGGAATGTTTGCTCCTCTTGGGGATGTATGAATCACTGCAAAAATACCTGTCAAATTCTGCCTAGGATTTGGACAGAAAGTTGCTTTAATTGATCAGTGGTGTGAGTGCAAACAGCTTAACACACATAAGTGATGTTAACTTGTGTTGCTGCAACTTGTACTTGCTTGAGTATCTTCAAAATTAAACCATAAAGAACTGACCTCACTTGTACTGAAAACAAAGGAAAAATTAGCATAAAAAATAACAAGGGATGGCTTAGTTCCTAAATTAGTAAATTGACAGAGGGGGTGGAGACTATCTCTGTAGTTTACTGTGTGAGTGACAGATGTGGGGTCCAACAAGGCATTTAATGCAGAATGAAAGCCTTTTTTAGCCTTGAAATGACTAAGTAGCAAAGAAATTATGCAAAAGCGGATTGTACAAAATATTCTTGGATCAAGTGATCATGAGTTTACATTGACTTAACAGTAGGATAAATGATGCAGTGCCATGTGGGGATACTTGAGCTTGCTCTGAACAAGCTGTACCAGGAGCCGCAAAGGCCAGTATAGCTGCAGAATGTGTGTACTGTCGTTGCTTTGCTGCTTTCCTCTGCCCAGACGGCTTTACCTGGTTGTTTTTCTCCAAAATTTCAGTCTTGTATGCTGTCCATTATGTGAGGCTTTGTACACTGGCACTAATACTTACCAGCTCTAGTCAGGATATATCTCCTGGTACCTCCTAGAATCACATTTCTTTTTTGTTCCGAGCCGAATCAGCCTAGTTTGGCATTTCCTTTGTTTTTCTCAGTACTAGCAACCAGTGCTGAGCCTCTAGTATCATCATGCAGAGCTACTTACTTTTGCTCCATATGCAGTGTTTCTTTCCCCAGGGCAGACAACTCCACCTTTTAAATGAATTGTCTCTGTTTGCCTTGCCTTGTGTCAGCAGCAGGCAACAGGTGAGGTGAATGGTGAAAAGAGCAAAGACAAAGAAGAAAGTGGAGAGGGGGAATGGAGAGACCCGTAAACCACTAGAAAAGGAGATAAATTTTCACAGATAGAATTAAAGAAGGAGAAGGGCCAGATCCAGACTGGTTTAAGTGAAAGCTGGGGTCCAAAACACCACTGTTGGTGGAAAAGAACAAGTCCTCCTCATCTTTCCTCTGCTTGGTCTGATGGTAGCAGATACTGGCTGCGCTGGTTTTGGAAGCTGATTCTGGTAGCTGATTCCAATCTGCTTGTTTGAAGAAGGAAAATTGTAGAAAATAACATTTTTTCCCATGTGTCTATGATAGACAACAACTTCAAAAAAATCTTCTATTGCCAGTTAATCCCTAGGATTACTATCCTTCTTCAGCAGGCAGCCTAGTGTTCATTGCTTATGCCATGTGTATGTATCAATCACACTGTCCTCTCTGAATATAATGACTTTCACAAACAATTGCAACTGAAGTCCTCTAATAAGTCAAAGTTAATAAATCTTCAGTTTAATAAAGCTCATATTGTATCTTTGGAGAACTTAGTTTTACTAGCAATTCAGAACTAGGCCTACAAATCAAAACATCCTTTTGTCAAGGATTTTTTTTGTTGCAGTTGCAAATGACTTTGTGATTTGTTGTTCATTGTACGAAGTGAAATCGTTGTCCTGAGTAAATGGATATGTTGGGCCAGATATTTTGCCCATTGCCTTTGAAAGCATCTAACAGTTTTCTGTACAAGAAAGCATATTTACACTTTTATGCACATAGGAAGTTTTATAAATATATCAGCTATGACACTTAAGGGGCAATAAGAACACTTTGCATTTTATTTTTTCAGAACAATGAACGAGTTAAAATACTAAAAATGCGATATTATGGTAGTGTAGCAAGGCTTCCTTAATAACAGAGGGGTTTATATACCTTTTACTTAGAACTATGGAAGACTTACCCTGGTGTAAAGAACATCTAAGATGACATTATCAACTATGTAATTGAAATGGAGCAGCAGTTTCAGCGGGACTGACAGATGAGAGCATGAAAGTAAGAATGTATAAGCATGTTCAGAAGTTGTAGTTGAATTTGTCAGCACATTAGGACTAGCATTTTTACCACTGGAAATAGATTTGGAAGGGAAATTTAGTAATCACAACTTCACTGAAAACCAAGATCAAAGTTTCCCATTCTTCCTTTGCGGTGAGGATTTCTCTGGAAGCTTATTTCTGCCAGTGACTAGATCACACATTTTACAACCCTTATGAAAGACAATTCTTACAGCATACAGTGTCCACAACCCGTGCTGGGGCATGATACTGATACTCTATTGTAGGGAAGAACGGCTCATGTTGAATTGCCAGATTTATTTTCCTTGCATTGCCAGTATTAGACTGTATTTCTTAAGCTGGTAGATATCAGCCTGACATGGCACGCATACAGGTTTCTAGAAATTTATATTTTCAAAATGGAAAGCTGTGAAAATAGGATCTCTGATGAAATATCATGTGGTTGAAAGTGAAAATTTTAGGATTGAGACATGGATTTTGAAAGTCCTGTAGTCTTCCGATACCCACATTTGCAAATTTTTTTCATTTGACTGGCATTTGAAAACAGACATTTGTTGAGCTGTGTATAGCAAATATAAAAAAAGCAAGATGCTGAATACTGCCATGTTTGGGTTTTCTATTTTGATGCTATCTACTTAACTGGAAAGCAAAACTTTCGTCTGTTAGAGGAATTGATTAAACAGATTGAGGAATTTCTTTGGTGGAAGTCATTCTATGTAAAGGTATACTTTTCAAATATCTATATTTACTATCATTCATACAATATATGAATAACTATAAATATATTATTTATAATTATGTGAAAACATACAATTTCATTCTCTGCAGAGACTACAAAACTTGCAGTTGTTAACTTGAAACATTGGATTGCCTCTACTAAGAGAGCACAAGTGCTGTTCACACTGAAACTCTTAAGGAGTATAAAAGTAAACAGTTGTCTTCAGAATGTGGCAGTGACCTTGAACTTTCACTGAGCTGCTCTTTATTTAGCTTAGGCCAATGATTAACTTTGCTAATGACTGTGTATCAAATTCACCATTGTTTATATATCTGGCAGTGAAATAGGCCATGTCTTTCTTTGTGTGGATGATACAGTATATTTCAGGGAAACCCTTTGTATAAATGCTTTCCTTTGGAAAATTACGTCTTTGTGCAAGTCCTAATTGCTTCTAATTTACCTCATTTGTCTTTGGACTCTTTAACTTACAGTAGGCATAATATATTTCTTCTTATGTGTCGTTCTTTTCTCTTAATATTTAAAAGAGGATGGCAAATTCTCTTATTCTGCTCCCTTACAGCAGTTAGTCTTCTGTGACTGATCCCCATGGAGCAGAGGAAGCTACACCCTGAAATAGTCATGTATGGGGACGTGAAGTCATCTGCGCAGCTTTGCCTCTGACAGGAGGTTTGTCAAGACATAACACTTTAATTTCTAGCCTCAGGACCATAGGGAACCCAGCAGAGATCTGCCCACAGCACACATGGAAGCAAGGCATCTTCAGATTCCTGCTATCTATGCTAGGTCAGTCCTGGCCGGTTTGGTGCAGTGTTACAAGGCTCCTGACAAAATAAAGAGTCATGCTGCTTTTTCAGGCAGAAAGGGGATGCAGCCCTTAGCTGGATCAAGCCTGGTGGAAATAGTCCAAGCTGAGGAGAACTTATGTTCCTTGGCTTAAATGCAGGATACTGTTACATGCTGTGAAACAATCCCACAGACCCTGTGCAGACAAATGCTGCTTAAGAGTGTTTCATCTGTTATTAAATGAGGAAGAGCCCTCAAGGTTTGTCTATTTCAATGGAATTGAAAAAGCCAGATTCTGTCTTTAGTTGCAGTGATGTAAATGGTGACTGAGAGCAGAAATTTCTCTCAAGTTGTATACAATCCAGGCTGCCTGTGGAAATGATGAAAGGCTAGAATTTTCTTAGTCAGCTGTAGAAATATACCTGTGAATATTTAAAAATATGTATGGTAAGATGGCTAATGTATATGAGTGTTTGTCTTTCTTCTGTAAAAGAAGCTTATAACAGTTTAACACTTCTGCACTGCACTCAGATCTCCCAAACACAGCAGAGACTATCAAGATTTTTTGTGGACAGGGTTATTTTGCAGAGGAGAAAGAGACTGTGAGGATACTCAGAGGCTCTACCTTGATTCTTGTTTTGTTCTCTAAACGCAAAAAGTCATTCACAATAAAAACAGTAGAAAGAAATGCAGCATCTGATGCTTAAAAATTACGTGGTTTGATTCTGTTATAATTAAAATCCAAACTGGTTTGTTCCAAACAGAAGCTTATTCCAGGTCATTTCCAGTTGTGTGATAGTGACAGCTGAAAAATTGATCTGTGTAACACACATATACTCTTCTCTGGTTTTAATCTTCTCTGCCTCTACGTGTGTTTTGTACTGTCTTTAAAAGATCTGTGGTGTGCTTGTACCAGTGATTTCAGCTGTTCTTCAGTGATGTTTGACAGGAGCAAATGGGGGCACAATTAGGCTCATTGTCTACTTTTCAGATATTGAAAGGTGAGCAGATGCTTGGTTTTCCTGTGTAATTTTGAAATTCTTTTAGCTTTTTGTTAAAATACAAGGATTTAAAAGCTGTAACTCAGAACAGTATAGTTAATGGGGAAATCATATTCGATTATATGAAAGCTGATTAAAATTTAAAAATTGAATTTGTGGTCTACTTTTTTTTCTTCAGTTTTTAACCAAGAAAACAAGACCAGTATTTTATATAAGCTTTCCTGCACACCTTTGAAATGTCTACCCCAGCCTTTACTTTGAAGCAAAAATATCTGTTTCCCAAAGCTGAATTACCTACTTCAGAGCACGCAGTTGTAGTAATTGCAAATCCAGTGGTAATGTATCAGTTATTTTGCAGTCATTTCTCCAAATTGATTAAAAGGTTTGCATTTTCAATTCTAACCATGTTGTTTTGTATTAATGACTATACCACGTAAAGACCTAAGAACTATAGCCATTTAAAAAAAAAAAAAAAAGCTACTAGTTAAGAAATATTTTTGTGTATAAATGCGTATTATGTGCATTTAAGTAATTGTGACTTCTTCCTCTGTCTTTTCCCCTTCTAGATATTGTTCTAAATTGAAGGTGCAGTTGTTTCATGCCTTCCCTTTCCACGATGCGTGAAGGCATTTTAGCATTAGTCTTTGCAGACAGACCTGTGGTGGTTCTGCTGAGTGTCAGTGTGGCAGGAGACATGTCAGCTGCTGTCCAAAACCCGCATTGTTTCTTAGTGTGGCTCTGTGCTCCCTGCAGGACTTTGTCTTGGTGTGAGCCCAGCACTGTGGCAGTGACACTTTAGAAGGAGACCTTTGGGAAGCACTTGGATCAGAGTTTGTGTACATCTGTTAGCTGGGCAAGGTGAGACCAAATCTACATAAAAGCTTAGGCAGAAGTATCGAGTTTCCCACAGATGAGTTCAGCACAGGACTGAGAGCAGTCCATGAAGAAGAAGGATCTGCACCGACTGTCTTGTCTGACACTTCAAAATGAAAGTCTGGGTGAAGACTATTTGGGCCTTCAAGAAATTTGGAGCTTGAATTCTGTATTGATAACTTCACTGTGGTTCTTAAACTCAGCTACTATTCAAGCAAGCAGTGTGAGAAGTAAGGAACAATCTGTGACACCTGAAATTACCAGTTTTAGAATTACCCTTACCAAGAGAACAAAAAAAAGACCAATTATTTTGAGCTCAGAGAGCAATAATAACTTTCACTGACTGATGGGATGACTTGTGAGAAGTAAAACAGCTCAAAAAGCATAACTATTCCTTGTAAATGTATTTCTGATTTGTAATTCTTCTATTTCACAAAACTGATGCCAGGGAGTAAGAGAAACTTCTGCTTGGTACAAGGTAGAGTGATCTGCAGTGGAGTGCAAATGGGATCAACTAAGAAAAGGAGAAATTAGGCTGAGTGTCAGGCAATCTGAGCAATGACAGTTATTTGACTGTGAAAGAGCTTCCCAAGGGAAATAATACAAGCCACATTATTTGGGACACCTAAAATTAGACTTCAGAAAGCCCTAAAAAAAAAAAAGGTACAACCTTGCTTTGGTAGGGAGGTGGACTAGAAAAGGCAGGGGTTGGGTTTTTCCTTTTTGTTTTTTGCAATAAACTCTGCAATTGTTGGGCTGAGTTGGAAGTCAAGGGAAGATTTACATTGCTTTTTGCCTGAGAAAACAGGCTAAACACACAGGCTTCTCCCCTTCACCTATTGCCAACTTTTTCAACAGTATGTTTTTATTTCTGTCCCTCGGGGTTAGTTCAGACTCCTCTCTTCAGTTATAAATATGTATATTTAGAGGAGAGGAGAAAGGACACGTGTGCCTTAAGGATTCTTTGTGGCATTTCCCTCTTGTCTGTCTCTTAATGGGCACTAGAACTGATCAACGTGATAATCCTTTTTTGGTTTTAATTCAGAATTTATTTAGCTTGTCATGTGCAAATACATAAGCCTGGCACATTCTGAAGCTATTGTCTGAAATTGCCATGTTTTAACTAGCAACTTAAGGGGGGTGAGGGGGAAGAGACAAGTGAAATACAGCCTTTAACCAAGGAATAGAGGCCTCCAAATAACGTGTTGATATACTGACAGTGTTGCAGTCTTCTCCATATTTTTCTTTAAATACAAACCACGTAAGTGAGATAGGTGCAGTAATACAAAAGAAGTTCTCATAGCCAGTTCTACATATTAAAATATGTAGATTGTGCAGTTATAGCTACATTTTAAGAGCCAATTTCTTTTATTATAAGTTTGAAGATGCCTACCTTTATCTACATACAGTCCTTCTTTGCTGTCATTGTCTGCTTGCATGAATGACAGCACTTCTTCCAAAGTCCGCTTAAACAAATAGAGCCCCTATGTGGAAAATGGTTCTTCACTGTGTAGGGATTAGATGTGATCACCTTCACACTGTAATAGTACTGGTATGAAAAAAACATGAATTTGTCTCTGTGCACAAAAGCACACTAAGGTCAGGACATCGAGCCTCTGAATTTGTGATGAGACAAAGAAAGGCACATAGACAGAATCTTCTGAAAGATGGTTCATCTGTAGAGGGTTTGAAACAGCCTGAGACAAAAGCTATAGGGCTATCTCTGGTATTTCATTCGAGGGCTGTGGGTTATAGCCCCCTGAGATGCACTCTTCTCTGTCACCAGACAAGAGGATTCAGGATAGGGGAGTGGGGTACATGGTGAACACTTCCTCCGCACTGAATTTTGATTTGTAGATGGCCACACAGTTTCTGGTTCTGGAACTTAGGCTGCATCACTTGGAGGAGCGGGTGCAGGGACTGGTGAGAGATGCAGCTAGGAAAGTAATTGCATTTCAGACTGTGACTTCTGAATACCAAGAGCTAGTTCCCATTTCCTTTCTCCCACTGCTGCTCGCCTCCAGTGTGCTTTACCTCCTGCTGCCGTGCACATGGTCTGCCACAGAAGCGTGGGTTGTATTTTTTTCTAATTTGACTAAGAACATATTTCCCAATCTAAATCCTTAATGAAGACAAAAGGCCTGTATTGCAGGGTAGGAAGATACTAACCCGAAACATATTATTAGCAGGGAAGACTCATTCTCCTTATGTCCGTGTTTTTGAATTACTTAATTGAGGAAAAAAGATATCTTCTGATAATAGCTTTTTGCATAGGGCAACAATGAGGGTGGAATGGTGGAGATGCTGTGATGCTGGCTTTCTTGGAAAGCTTCATTAAGCCATTATTAAAGTAATTGTAATAATTTCTGATGAAGATCCAATGCTTTGATATGCTAGTCCTGTACATATTATAGCAATCTTCCAAGGGAGAAAACAAGTGTTGCAGAGGCTCTGTATGTTTAATTTTTGATCAATCTCCCATAAAATATTTTACAAGATACAGCAGAATGAAGATACTCAGATATTACTTGAATATTGCTCATGTACACTAGGTAGGAAGTGGACAAGGCTGCACATACATTTTAACTTTGTTGCCTCTTCTAATCTATCCCTAACAAAACAGCTAAGTATTCCCCTGAAGGCTTTAACTTGCCTCATTTCTGTCTTGTTTTCCCTCCTGAAGTTCTCCAGATTTAACTGTCTCATGCCTCCTGCTTACACAGGTGATACTTCAAATACTTGAGCAAAAGATTTCAGAGAGCTGGAAAAGTATGGAGTGCCTGTTTTTTAAAAAGAAGGGAGGTGTGAGAGAAATAGGGCTTGGGAATTGTGGTCCTTTCAACTTAACATCAGTTTCTAGGAAAACATCAAAATGAGTATAATGATTCTAAATGCTTGGAGGAGACAGGAAAACAAATTATCATCTACAGAGATGTATAAAGAGCAAATGTGTCAAATCAATGTAATTTCCTGCTGAGATAAAGCCTTACAGAAAGGACAGAAATAGTGAATGTCATATTTTGTGTTATTATAGGGCTTTTGACACTGTTTCACATGATGTTGTGAAGGGTCTCAGTAGACAGCCATGACATGATGGACATAAAACTAGATGTAAAGCCTCATCTGGAGCATTTATCCGAGGGTCACTATCAAAATAAAAGAAGTTATCAAGTATGGCTTGCAGAGGTCTCTCTTTGGCACTGCCTAGTACTTTCATTTGCAGTTTTACTGATGAAATATAGGGGTTGCTTGTTAACTTTACAGTAAACAATGTGATTACTTCAGATTGAGAGGGGAGGCAGACATGCCAGGGTCTGAGTTAAAGATGAAAATTGGTAAGTGATGCACTGTCATTCTGCAGAGAATTAAAAAAAAAAAGTATATAGCTTTTGTTGGAAGGTATAAGTCTTTCTCATCAGAGTGTTACTAAAGAATTGTGAAAAGTTAACATTTAAAAATGGCAGGAAAAACACATTAATACTTGAAATATCTGGTCCTTATATGCTGTCATTTGGTAAGAGAAGCTTTAATTTATAATAGGATTATATCTTCATTTATTATTCAATCTTTTTTTTTCTTTTTTCTTTTTTTTTTTCTTTCCTTTTAACATTGGAGCAAGTCCAGTGAACCTTACAAAGTTCCTTACTTTGTCCTTAGCTTACTCTGGCTTAAAGTCAACAGAGTTTTTGTCCCAGCAGGAGTGTCTATGTGTGGTTGACTGTGATTTGTTCTCTGCAGAATTGCATTTCAGGGCTATGGGCTAGATTAAGGCAAGGCGTAATAGTTAAATCTGGATGGGAGGGCATCTATGCATTTGGTACTCATGGCACTTGTCCAGATCTGTGAGCTTGCTCTTTAGATGAATGTTGTCGTCAGATAACTATAATGAGGCTGTTCATACTGTAGTTTTGGAAGCAGTGCAGTATAAAAGTCTTCAGTCTGCTGAGAGCTAGAAATCTGGCTGATCTTCAGTTTACAGTGTATAAACACGTTCCTCTTCTTCTTTTTTTTCTTTTTATTTTTCACACTCTTCTCTCTCTCTTCCCTTCCTTTCCTTCAAGGACATAGACTTTGGCTATATTTTTCATAACTGCGTGAAGCTAGAAATCTTAACGGATGCCTGTGCCACCGCCACCACCTCCTCCTCCACCGCCTCCACCACCTTCTGGAGGGCCCCCTCCACCACCGCCTCTGGTAAGATTGACTTTTCATCTCCATTAGCAAAAGCTTGGCTATAGTAGCCAGCCCAGAGCCCCTTAGAATTTTGGCGTGAATATTCATAGCAAATACCTGGGGCAGGTGCTTGTTTTGCTGGCTTTTGTTCTGTTCATTAGAGCAATGGTCTCCAAAGTAGGGTGTGTGAGATGAACCATTGGGGTGCAGGAAGAAAATATTAGAACTTCAGTCATATATGTATATAATTTATAAGCAAACAAACAAATAAATAAATTGGGGTGCACACTCAAAATTTTTTTACTGCTAAGGGTGCGGGATCAAAAAGTTTGGAGATGATTGCATTTGAGTGCATATGGTGAGAATTTAGCATTTGTGAATACTTCTTCAGTCACAGGGAACTCATTTTTGTATTGGTAATGTGCAGGTGGTAAGTGTTAATTTCTCCATCCTCTTTCTTACAGCTTCTATTAAGACTCACAGTGTTCAGCTGTAGGTGTTGCCCTTTCTAGCGCACGCCGTCTTCCTGGGGATACAACACAATATGCTTTTATATATGTGCAGGAACAATTACTGCTTGTAACAGATCATTACTGTATGTGTCATGAAGTAGAACGTGTGCCCTGCCAGCATTTTTGCAGTAAGAGGACGATGCTCTGAGTGGAGTTCCAGGGTATTACATTTTCATACCGTCACAAACGATTATTGTACCTATGGTAAAACATGTTTAAGTAATTCCTTGTATTCTGCAATCATTTGTTAATAGCCTGTTTCTGCGTTGAAATTCTTAGACCATTTTTGGAACTGAAAGCTGGCATTGTTATGTTCAAGACATAAAATCTCTCCTGACTTTTTTTCATATATTTTTCTGTCACTGCTACACTTATTTGCAGTGTGTGTTAGTCCCTGTAGCAAAACAGTACATGGTACTTCAAATGTACTTCAATTTGTTGGTTAGGTGTTTTTTAAGAACTTTATTTCTCCCTTGCATTTCCTGACATCTCTCCCTGTTTTGCTTCCATGAAGGTCTGTTGATTTTGTTTGATAATGTTCTTAGTGTTATTTTCTTCCAGAAGGAGGTTTCATTGCATGCTCCTCTGCTATTTTGCAGGCTGAACCATTTTGTAAAACTCTCCATGAATTGTGGAGATAAAGAGGAGGAAGATAAAGACAGCATATGAAATAAACAGTGTTTGATTCCTTTTATCATTCTGTTTTAACTTTGGGCACCATAAGCAGTGTTTTGAATTAGCAACTCTTCTGGGCTGGTACACAGCCTATAGTTAGATACTGAAATAAGTGTGTTGAATTTCGTGAGCAACTTAATGCCCTCAAATGCAATTAAAGTCAACAGAAGCTGCAAGTGTTCTTATCCTAATAAATTTAGCTTGGTAACGTTTCTAGAGGCATTTTTAGGCTCCTCTAACATATGCCAATTATAAATGACTTGAGAAAGCTAAGAGGACCCCTAAGAACCCATATGAACAAGTTTGGGATTTTTTGTTTCCCCTCCTTTTCTGATGACTAAAACCACTACCATGATAGGGTTTTGATATGAAAAAGCCCATACTGTATTTCCATATTTTAGTTAGCTCATTCTATTTCAAATGTGATCTTTTGTGCATAAGACATACAGAACTTAGGGTCAGTTTTATCTTGGTGCTATGATGCAAACTAAATGTATTTCTTATTAATGTCTGATATTAAAGTCTTCCTTTTAATAAGTGCTGACACGAGTAAGAGCACATAAACCAACATAAAAAATTAGTAAAATAACATGGCAGAACATTGTTTTTTCTGTAACAGCAAAAGGATTTTTCCCTGTCAAAACTGATTGAGAGAGAGGGAACTTTGAAAGGATCTCTAGTCTGCCTGGTGAGCAGAAGCGCAGTGTAAGAGGCAGCTCTCCAAGTTGGTGCCAAGTTGCAGAGTAAAATCTTATAATTGGGGAATCCATGAAAACTTGCTGGGGACCCTATTTTCTTTTACTAAGAAGTTATTTTCTAGAAATTGGCATCTGTCTTTTACAGCTGCCAAACTGTCCAACTGTTGTTACAGCTGCTAAATCTGCAGTTGGAGGACGGAAGAAGAAAAAATTCTAACAGGCATGTAGCTTTAAGAAAAACCTTCAAAACAAGTAAGTTTTATTTGGCCAACACCTGGAAACATTCCAGAGTAAAAGGCACTGTGATTTTTATTACACTGCTATAATTAAACTAGAGTAACATTTACATGTTAGCAATTAAAAGTTAAGGTTTAATTTTGCTATTGATATACAGCAAACAGCTAGTTTAACTTACTTGATTTATGTTAGAAGAGACACATCTGTGTGTAGGTTGAGGTTTTAGAATCCTGTCATTTTTCATTATGCCACTGCATGGGTACCAGAGACTTGCCTTGCTTTTCTAATTATATGTATAATAGCCATACTTTCCTCTTACTTTCATTATTTAGAGATTTGTAGCAAAAGTAGTACACCACGTTATCTTTTTCTATGCACATTTTCTTAGTGAATATTATGAGCCATGGTCCCAAATGATTTTACAGTCTTACTTCATTGAAATCCTAAGCACTGTTGGCACTTGACTTTTTTGTACTGTTAACTCCCTCTTAAGGCAGAAGAAAGTTAGGATCTTTCTTACTGTTTTCAAAGATTTTGGACTTGTAGATGTTCTATAAGTACTTGTACTGAATTCTGCTCACAAAAGGTGTTGCAAGGCAATACTAAAGTGATTGGGAGATGGTATTTAAGACATGCTGGGAGCCACCTGTGCCCAACAGCTGAAAAGCTACTGGCTGTTAGAACACTTAAAAGGAAACCAGGTGGATTTTTCAGGAGGGGATGTTAGGGTATATGCAGTAGCAGATGTAGGTGGCTGAGTCAAAATGTAAATATAGCTAATTGGATTAATTGAGCATGTCTTCAAATGCCTGCCTTCTGGGGGTCATAGATAAAGATGAGAGGGATGAGGAGGTAGAATAAAATTGTGTCCCAATAGATTTTCTGGCACTGGCTTACAGAATTCAGATTTTTTTCTCTTTCCATTTTCCCTTCCACCCTAATAAAGGAAACTTAGAGAGGGGGCATTAGGATGGGTGTTCTATAGCTCTTTCAATTTTATAGGCATATGTAAATCATGTAAGATTTTTTTTCATGGGTTTTTGTTGTTTTCTGGGGGGAGGGTGTTGGGTTTTTGTTTGTTTGTTTTGTTTTTTTTTAAACTTACTGCTCATGAAAAACTTCTTTTTATTCCCCCTCAATTTCTTTTACCACTTTTGCCTTTTAATTTGGCATATGAGGCATTCTGTTTAGTTTTGGTTTGTCATATTTCCTCAAGTAGATACCACTGGTGAGACTGATTAAAGATTTTCTCCTGAATCTCCCAAGAGAAGATCAAGAGAGAATTTTGCTTTGATAAACTATGTTCACTTTTTACATGCAGTAGAGGCTGCTCACTGCTGTGCAGTGTTTGTCCGTACATTTGAATTCCTAATGTTATGATCCGTCAGCTCCTATTAGTATTGAAGGAAGTGTGGATGTATAGCAGCCCTGCTGGGTTGTGCCTTATTCAGAGGAGATGTTTGTTTAATGATTCATATGTTTGTGGAGTTCAAGAAAATACTTCTGTTCTCTTTAGAGCTGTTATTACTAAAGTCTTAGCATAGAAATTAACCCCCCAAATCACAATGGATCAGATGATTAAAGCCAGTGAAGTAGCACCAGAGTTTATTTGCTTTATTGGCGTAATAAAAAGTAGGAGAGCATGAGAAGAAAGGAATATGCTTACTTTGGTGAGAGAAATGTGAAACTTGAAATAATGCTGAATGCTGGAGCAGCATGTAGATTAATCTAATGAATACCTCACTCTTATTTAGTTAAAAGAAAAAGGAATAAAATTTCTGTTCTAGGTAAACATATGTCAGTGTTTACCAAGTTTGTTATTCTGACCTTATTTTCTACTCATAATAAAAAACTCAGAAAAGCAATTCCTCATGATATAACACTGTGATAAATGCATCATTTACACAGAGGTAACATTTCTAAGGTTGTTCTTTCCCCTCCTTCTTGCAGTTGTCAGAGCACAAACCTTGTTGAACTCTTTCCTTCAACCTTCACAAGAAATTCAGAGAGCTACATTGCTTATCTGAAGTTGTGTGGGAGTTGGTTTTGCTCCTATGGCATTTATTATTAACTGTTCTTTGAAAAGAGAAAAGCAATGTATGTAAAACAGCTTGGCTGAAGATAATGACAATTTATGGTATTTTGATTTGGTCTTACCAAATATGAGAGAATGTGCGCATCTAAGTGTGTGTATACATAAATGTGTGTGGGTGCTTGCTAATTATTTATTGTCAAAATTAAGGTAATTTCTCAAGCTTTCATTTAGACCCCTAGACATGCAAGCATAACACTTGAAGAACAGAATCATGCATAGTGCCAATTACAAAATATGTAGGAATGTGTTTATTAAAATTTTATGCGAGCTGTGAGTAAGATGATATTTAGTACTTTGTCATGAAGTTCCTAGGTCAGAAGATATGAAATCATAATGTTTATTGCTGATAGGTAGAATATACTACAGTGAGGGAGAGTGCAGGCTTGGTAATCTTGTTGATGACTGGCCATCATACAGACTGTGCTAAGGACTGGGCAAAGTGCAGCTGAAAATTTTGAGAATTATTTGTTCCAGCCAAAATAAAGGAAACTGATTTATAGTGTTTTAACAATGTATCACATCTCGAACCAGTCTGTTTTCATAAAGAAGTGAGAGGCAATTATGTAGAAAAAATGCTGTGTCTCTGTGTGGTTTATTTCATTTAATTTTCAGAGAGTGGAAATAGTGGGATTGCATAGACATGTCAAAGTGTTGCTGCTGTAGTCTTATACACTTGTAGTCAACAAATACGAAAGGGGTTAAGTGGGAGCTGTGAAAGGTGGGGAAGATGTAAAAAAATAGCATATATTGGGTTGGCATTGCTCCTTGTGTTTCATCTGAACAGGGCATGTACCGCATATATTCATATGTGCTAATCTTGAATGCTTTACTTGACATCTCTTAGGTCACTACTTTTAATGTGTTTAGGTGGTGAGTTCTGTTTTGCAGGTTTCTTCATAATGTTGGTGTTGTACATGTCTGAATGGAATAGAAAGCATTTAGATATATTTTTCTTGCTTATTTTCATTTGTATAATTTTCCATATAAAAGTATGGAAGTTGAGTGTGTTGCAGAGGTACCAGCTGTAAATGATCAGGCCCATGTAACAGAAGCAGCCTGGCTGCAGAGAGCCGATAGGTTGATTTACCATTCTAATCACAAGGTACTATTGCCCAGAAAAATCAGTACCACATCTGTAGTGTATGCAGTGGCTACATATTACATTCCCTCTGTCAATTAATATTACACTTGTAGCCTTTTAATTAACTATAGTGATACTTCAGTTGCACTTCTCTGCCTGGCTGGAAGGTGACATGGCAAGAAATGTTCTTTTCTCACTGTTCTCCTATTTGGAGCTGATCATAATTTTGCATGGATGCTAAAAGGCATTTCAGAATGATCAGTAGCATCTGCACAGGTAACTGGGTAGGAGAAATGGCCTAGCATTCTTGGAACAGGGTGAAATCAAATTGTTGTGTGAAATTAAATGTGACATGTAGGTTGTCACATGTTGAATATTTTGTTATAACTACTCATAGAAGCCCTTGTCATTCTAGGGACCATGCTATGGTAGACAGAATAAACAGTGGTAGTGTCACCAGCTCCCGTGGCAGTATTTTCAGCCTTGTGCTGTTTGATGTTTTCATTGCAATGCCAGGGCCTCAAGTTTTCTTGTTAATGTAAGAATTTTCACTTGTGTTTTCATTGGTGCAGAAGAAATCTTGAGAATTTGAATCCCAAAAATTTAGAAATCAGAAGGTGAAGTTCAAAATGATTTTTTAAAGCCAGCCTCAGGGTATTTTTGGTATCTGACTTGCAGTTTTTCTGAACTGCTGGGAAACACTTTTAGAGTAGTTTTGTTTTTATGCTGCCTCCATTTTAGTGGCTTTTGTTATTACATATTTTCTTTTACTGAAAGCACAGCCAGAATTTATGTTTAAAATGTGGGTGTCAGAAAGTTAAATACCCACAGAAAAGCTAAATGGCTCAGCAAGTATGGATTATCATATTGATTCTGTGGCATTTTTGTGTTCAGGTAGACAAATTTAGCAACCCACACTGGAAAACTTTAAGTACACCCTTCTTAATAAGCCCACTGCTCCGTTTGTAGCAGGAGCCATTGAACCTTTAAGTATACAAGATTTTATATTGTCTGATGGAGTGATGCTAACATAAAATGAAGAGGGTTTTATTGGGTGCAATGGCGTTGGTTACTGGTGGTGTTTGAAATGAGCAGTGGAATATAGATGTAGAAGAGAGTAACTCCTGCTACACTTTTTTTTTATTTTATTTTTTATTCCCTGCCATTGTGTCTGCTGGTACGCTTCAAGCAGGTTGATGCTAGCACAGAGCAGGCACTGGGCTCTGCTGACACTGAAACGCTTCATTATTTGGGACTCATGCCAGGACTAGGCGGTGGCTAGAATGCTGGGAAGAGATCTGTAACAACTTTTGCACAGTACTTCCCTTGCTAGAAGTTGAGGAACAAGGCCGGTGTAGACACAGCCTATCTAAGTACACACATTGCTCGATGACCTTTTCAACCCAGCAGGTTCAGATTGCAGAACTTTGTGTGATGGAGACTGAGATCATGGTTAATCGTTATTAAGCTGGGTGTAAATGGAATCGTGAAAAGCTGGTCCTGTCATTCTCTTAAAACAATGACTTCATTAGCTGCCAGGAAGCTATTTGGCAGGTCCCCTCATGTGGGTTCCCTCAGAAAAGTTGGCTGGAGAGTGACCTCTCTCATGGGAAGCGTTTGAAGCTCGGCTTGCTAGAAGGCTGAGAGATTGCTGTGTTTACCCAGGTAGACCAAGTGCCAAGAATTAATTAGTTTCATTCTGTGCTACACAGCAGAAACACGAGAAGCAGCTCTGATCTTGGGATTGACTATGCAGGTGGAGTCTTGCACTGTGGCGAGGTTTCCCATAATTAAAATTTTTTTAAATCAGAGGTCAAGGCTCTGTTGTGAATAGGCGGACCAAAACTCACACATACCAGATCTCACAAGCTTCTTTATAAACTAACAGTTTAAAATATTTAAAATAAAAGAAGTTGTGTGCTTTTTTGTTGAGACTTCTTGGATTTTTTCTTAAGATGGAAGGGGGTGTTGTTTTGATTATTTTATTTTGCTTTTGACAGTGCGTGAGTGAAACCACACCTGATGCATGTTTAAAGTAAATGCAAGAAGGATTACAATGTTTTTTTCTATTATAGTTCTGTTTGTGACTTGCTGGAAACTGGGTTTATTTTACTATTTTAATAAGCCCCTGTTTTTTGTTGCAATTGAATTTCTCAACACATTCCCGGGGGAGACTTTAGCTGCTGGTTTGAGAATTCTTTGTAAAAGCAATGCTCTTGCCTGCTGGGCAAACTGCTTCTGCTGCAAATATAAAATCATGAATTCTTGGCATAATTCTAATCTACTAATAGTGGATTGGTCTTGAGAAAACAAGTTCTACTGGCATTTCAGATTTCATGCTGGGCTACAAATGTACAGATGATTTTTATAATCCTATGCTATGTCAAGGAAGACATACTGGCTAATTTACGCTGAGATTTCTGGTCATCTTCCATATTCTACCTTGTTCTAAACCAACCTCATTCTTTTAATAAAAAGTTAAGACATTGTAGCTTTGTTAGAATGTTCTGGCATCTTACTGTTGATGGTTTTTTCCTGTTAGTTCTGTTTTGGAAAAGGATGCAGTGTTTTAAGAGTTGAATTCACTTAAACACATTAGTCCTGATAGTTACAGGGATCTCCTTATGGAATACTTGTGGTCAGCAGCTTGTGGTTAAGTGGAAGGAAGTTACAGAGTAAGTTGCCCGCAAGCAGGTCTCCCCTGTTCTTTGTCCACTTTTCTTCATCATCAGTCTTCCCAGAAGGGTATTTTAGCAAGGTGTTGCCCCTTAAGTCCCATTACTCTATGTCTGTGCCCTTCAAAGCTGCTGTGAGCACCAACCCTGTGCCTGGCTTTCCTTCAAAGGAGCAGGAGCTTTATGGCTGGATGCAGACCCAGTCATCATCTCTCCCTCAGTGCTCTCCTACTTAGAGAGCTTTGCTATGCCATATGGGTGGTGAGAACACTCATCGTCCTTCCTCAGATGATTTACCACCCCAAACAAGCTGTGTTTTCCTCTTGATATTCTTAGCCATCTCTGACATGACGCACGTACAGTGTTAAACAGCTAGCTTTACCTTTATTGTCCTCTTTCCTGAATGATCCGTATTTGTCTATGCCAGAATTCCAGTTACTGTTAATACAGGAATAATATTTGGGGGAATTTATTATATTTCAACTATATATTATTATTGTTATATATTATATTCAGTTATATATATTTCATGCTCTTCCTTGATGCTTTGCATGTCCTTGAATTAATGTTTAGATGTTTCAGTTGTCTCTCACTGTTGATGCATTGTTTTTTCAGTCAGACAGCACTGTCACATTACTGACTGCATTGCCTACACAACTGTTACTGGCTTTATGCTGTCTGTTGTTCTGCATGCTGGTCTTAATTGTCCATTGCCATGTTTGTGGACTTTTAAATTTCTTAGTTTAAGTTTGGTCTCTGAATCATGTCAGGACTGGATGCCAGAGAAGGCCAGGACTGGCCCAGGAACTCTTGTTTTCATGAATGTGTGTCTGTGATCAAGCATCCATTATCCTAGAGCTTTCTGTTAATCCTTCTTCATCTTCCTGCAACATCTTTCCCTTCCTTAAAAGCCAATCCTGAGGTGCTGCTTGCTGCATTGAAGATCACTTGCTCAGACCATATCTGTGCAGGTTTGGCTGAGCAGGGCAGAGAAAAATAATAAGAAAGCAAGGTTTTTTAAGGAGTGTCCTCAAACTCTTATTAAAATATATGCTGCGTGTGCCTTCTGCCAGTACCTGTGCTTGATCTCTGCACTGAATCCTTATTTTTTTTTTTTTGTCTGGGGGGAAAAATTGGGCACGGGAGAGAGGAAGGGTGATTGTCACCAGATTCATAGAAATAAATGAGATTTTCAGCAAAAGAGAGAGCTCTCTCTGCCCGTAATAATATACTGCATGTCAAATTGATTGATTAAATTTTAATTTTATCATTATGTATCTCACCAAATAAGGATAAACTAAATGTATTTTGACTTCTTTTTTTTGGTTTATTGTTTATCTAGTTCAGATAAATAATAGATTTTCTTTTACACAGCTGTTTTTTCCAATATTTCCTATAAAAAGTGACCAGGAAAGGGAATCTACTGTGATGATACAATTCATTACGTGTTTGGAGTATAAATACTCCATACTATAAGCTATCTGAAATGGAAGAGAATGTAGGGGTAGAATGTTTGCATGGAATGGTGCTTTATTTTATTTTACTTATGGCTCCTACCTATTATAGAACTGGAGTACTGGATCCTCTTTTCCCATCAGCTGATGGGTTTATTTTGAAACAGAAGTCCACGACTGCCTGGCTACTAGATTATCTGAAAGGCTGGAGGTACATTTGTGCTGCAGCTGCCATGTTTGTGAAGATCTACACTACCCTGAAGTATTTTTCAAATGCGGTAAAGAGCATGTTTAAAATCAGAGTAAATATAACCCATTTATGGGACAGCGTATGCATCCACTGTGACCTGAACCACCCGCCCAGAGTCCAGAGGATTTCCCACTTTTCTGTGTGCAGGGGTGCTCTTTAAAATCTGAAAGATAATAATTAGTACTACTATAAACTTTTTCAGATGCCTGGTGCCTTCTGCATTTACATCATTTTCGTATCAGAGCACGTATACCTCTTAAATATTTTAAGTATCATAGGAGCCCAGAGGGTAGGTTGATGCTCCCATCTGTCTTGCAAGATGTAAAGTGACTTTCCCAAGGTGATGCAAGTATTGGAGCAGTAATGTACCCAGAAATGGAGCTCACTGCCATGGATTTTAGTCCATTTTCCTTTAAAAAAGTCTCTCAGCTCTTAATTTGTCTGATACAACCCAGTTTAGGGTATTAAAGTTATGATTATTCAGGGCCAAACCTGGCATGGTCCATCTATACAATGTAAACAGGGTTGTTTTCCTAAACAAAATGATTCACAGAACTCCTAACTGGAAGAAACTGTTATGTACCACTGGCTACCTCTCCACTGCAAGGTATCACATGTCTTGTGCTTCACTAAAAGCATTTCTGCCAGAGAGGATCCAGCCTTAATCTGAAAACCAAGAAATCGATAGTCTGCTGTGCCCTTTGCTGTGGGGAACAGTCAATCTCACTGCTTCCATACTTGCTGCTTCCTAATCAGAGCTTGTCTGGCTGTGTCCTACATTAATTCACCAAATACCTGTCTCTGCTGCCCGAGTCCTCAGCATGATTTCCCTGTAAATGTTTCTGTGTTGTACAGGCAGACCACCCCTCAGAAAGACTTCAGGGCTGACAGTTCAGACTGAGCTGCTAAAAACTGAGCAGTTTCTTCTAGCTTTTTGAATACCACATTGGCTCTTTCCTGGGCATGTCCAGTTTTTCAACATAATTTTAAAGATCTGGAAACCAGAACTGAACTTGCAATTCAATTTTTTCCCCACATTATTTTTTCTAAAATAATAAAATATATCAGAGGAGTGTGCTGTCCCTCCTTGCCACAACCCTGTGCTAGGAGGTCAGGCACACTTGCTCATGCAGGCTCACTGCTGGAACCCACTGCAGGGTTCAGGCTTGTGTCACTCTAGATGCAGGCTTTCATTCCTGAGGCATGGCCAGAACTTTGCATCCAATCATGTTCAGTTTGCTATTTGTGCACCTTCTTTTTTTTTTTTTTTTTTTTTTTTTTTTTTCCCTTCCCCCCACCCCTGAGCAGTGGGGGAGCATGTTTTGGTTTGTTTCAAATGGCCTCAAGTTGCAGTGATTTGGATCTCTCAGTATAACCACATTGTCCTCATTCATTTTTCTGCATCTGAGTTATCACCTGCAAATTTTGAAACGTTTATTTCCATCATTGGTGCTTTACACTCTGGAACATAACTCTAAATATTGTGATTAGATGGTATTTTCCTGTTTATAGGTTTTTTGGAGACCTGTCAGGTTGCCCAAACATTGATCCTATCCCTTACTGAATGACATAGCTGAGGGTGTAATTTAGGACATTGAAGACAAAATTAGTGGAGTTTGGTCAGATGGAAAGGGAGCAGTTCCCTTATGTTCAGACTATTTGCATGTGTGGTTTGTTCCATTCTGTTTCCATGTACTGAATGTGCCATTCTTTGTGTCTGAAATAGTAGCAGAATAACCTAATGGTTACTAAGGTAATGAGAACTCACCGTTCCCTTACCAGTTCATGTAAATAAAGTATGGAATTTAATTTCACTGTGTTACCTGAGGCAGTTCTGGCATCTGATAAAACAAATGATCTTCACATTCTTCTTCGCTTCCTTTCTGATTTTCATTGAAAGATTGAGATGTTTCTCTTTTTGCAAGTAAATGTGGCTGCCCTGCAGATGGTGGAGTAGAAAGTGGTCTAAGGATTAGATCTTTTGTTTTGCAGCTGTTTTTCCTATGTGACCCAAAATATATTTGTCTTCCTGCTGAAACATTTCTATTGCATGTGATCAGGATTGAAGATTTGACACCTGTAAGAGTTCCTCTTTTTCTCTTGATACACAACTTACACAATGAGTATCTGTTCTTCTGCTATGGATTGCAGGCATAGAATGAGTGTGAATCCCAGATTAATTTCTTAATCAAAGGAAGGAAAGCTTTTTCCTGACTGTGTATTAGAAAGCAATATGGTAAAAACACAGATTTGCAAATGCAGGACACCAGTAGATGAGTGGGAGATACTTACCTGGTGAAATGATTCTTGACAAGAATTGTCACCAGCCTTGAAAGTGTAGGCAGCAAACAAGAAATCCGAAGGAGCTCTGACCGCTGTGCAATGAAGCAACACTACACCCCAGACCATCTTGACTTTGTAATGGAAAAAGAGAATCCGTATCAAGCTACTCAGCAGCTAATCAATCACCTGAGTGCACCAGGCTGGGCATGGAAGATTGTATCTCTTATGTACACGAGGAGGAAGAAGCAGCAGCTGGGGCATGGGATGGGGTTGTGCTTGAAGTGAGGGGAAGAGGAAGAGGAAGGCAGCTTGTTACGCTGCACTATGGGCCTGCAGATTTTCTTATCCTACAGATTATGAACAAATTAATATCTTAACCACGTTGAAGTGATACCAAGTCATGGGTCACTCACAAATATAAGTTGCCACAAGTGGGGTATTTTCGCCTAATAGCTATTAGGATATCAAGACTTTATATTCCAACAGCCTACCTGCTCAGTGAAGTAGATTGGGGAGATGAAGCGGACAGCTGGCATAATATATGGACACTTGAACCCGGAAACGAAAAGACAGCTGCTGGATCTAATTTTAAACACAGGTCTTGATCAGATGCCCCTAGATCCTGGTTGTCTTGCTACAGCAAAGTCATTAGTGGGAGTAGTGAGGAGTGAAGTTGAAGATAACAGTAAAAAGCTTTTGTGAGAAGGGGAATCACCCTTGTTCCGGTTATGGTATTTCCGTTTTTCACAGTAAGTATTGTCAACTTACTGAAAATGTGAGTGGAAACAGTTTCTGGCTGGTACGTGGTCTAACACTGCTTGTCACGGGCAACCTCTCTGGGATGTCTTAAGGGGCAGTGGGACTCTGCCCTGACAGCACAAGGGTAGGCAGCGCTGTTTCAAATTAGGAAACTATGTAACTGAGTGGGTTTCTTCTAATATTTTAAAATAATATATAGTTACAGTATCAGTCACAAGATTATAATTGTGAGTTGTTACATCAGGTGTCAGGAATGCAGCGGGCATTAGCAGCGATCTGGAGTGCCATCTAGTGGGGCTGTGCAAATCTGGCTAGTACAAAAATAGCCACAATATCATACTGGTATAATTCTTCATTTAGGATTAGTTAGACGTTTTATTAATTCAGAAGCTGATTAAGTATTTATATTTAATATTTTATTTATATAATATTAATATGTTTTGTTTTCAGAATGCTATTATAAAGTTGGGGGGGTTGCTTTAAAGTGTGACAGTATTCTGCTTTATTATGACTATGATGCTAAAATTAAGGGCTATGGAAACATTTCAAGTACTCGTTCTCTCTCGGAAGTCAGCTGTCCTATGACAATTTGCAGTAGACGTGGAAGCAAGCAGCACATTGCTCCTCTGACATGAAGATTCCTCTCTGTTAGATCACTGTTAACCACATGATAGGTTTGGAAATAACAGCATTGTTGATTTATATCTGTTTCAGGAAAACGAAACTTTTTTGAGAATTTTTTTTTAAATAATATAAAACTTGATGAAATAAAAATAATAATTTTTTTGTTTGTTTTATTACAAAGCTTTAAACTACAGGTTGACTTTATATCTATGGACCTTGATTAGTCTAGAAAAGTTAGAAAAATAGAATTACATTCTTCTAAAGACAGTCTACTTAAACTGGTGTAAATCTCTGATACAGAGATGGTCTAAATTAGTTAATTGAAATATAAGTCCGATATCCAATTAGCTGTCTTTTTTCCTAAGGCAAAGTGGGTAAAACAGAAAGATGTTTATTTAAGGTGGCATATAAAATCTTTGTTGTAAAGCATTGTAAATGGAATGAAAAGAGCTAAAGAGAGAGGCAATCAGAGCTGGAGTTGTGGAGCAGAGACCATAAATGGCCAAGCACATTTCATTTAAGTGTGTTCCCTAATTTTCTTTCAACAGTATTATCACAGCTAGTATTAGGTCTCTCCTATTTTTAAAGTTTCAGCTTTCCTGCCTCCTGTACAACTGAATACTGTTGTTTCGACTCAAAGGCTTTGAAATGACAGCTGCCAAGAATGGTTTATTTCAAATCTTCTACCCCAGGTTTGCTTATGTGTCCTTTCTAAGCATGTATTTTTGCCTGCATCTACCATCTAATTAATGCTCTTATTGCCAACAGGCAAGTTCAGATGTACCAAAATTGCAAAAGGAAGACCAAAAAGCACGAAATGCTCTCTTAGCTGATATCCAGCAAGGAACTCGCTTAAGAAAAGTGACTCAAATCAATGACCGCAGTGCACCTCAGATTGAAAGTAAGTACGTGCTCCCAAGTAAGGTACCTGGGTGAGCTTTGCTGAAGCAGGTCAGCTGAACAGTTTTCAAATTGAAGGGCAGGTTTGAAGTTCAGCAGCTGAAGTTCATATGGCTTTTAGGATGCGGAGAGGGGACACTTTATAAACTTGTATCCTGCTCTAAGGTCATTAACTATTAACAGTTCATAATAAATCTGTAACTGGATATCACCTTAACAGGCATTCCTTGTCAAAAAAAAAAAAAAAAAAAAAAAAAAAAAAAAAAAAAAAAAAAGAATGTTGAAATCCTTGAGAATTTCTCAATAAAATAATTGTTCAAGTGTGAATTGCTGGCTCTGGCAGAAGAATTGTTCTTTACTAGATAAAAAGAACCAAAAAAAAGCCAAAAAATTCTTGAAGCGTAAATTCAATGTTTAACACAACTTCTTGGTGTCATTATTGATGGGAGATTTAAAAGCACCAGAGGGTGCTGTGCTCCAAGCTTATGGGTCAGAGAGTAATGGTAGTTTACTGTATTAACAGTAACTTTCCTTGCTGAGCCAGCTTAAAGAGGCAAACGGGTCTTGGCTATGTTTGTTGGTGCCAAGTCTTACCAGTCTGAGGGCAAGGATGAAATGACTTGCTGATATACCCTGTTTTTTTGTTTCTTTTTAACAGAACCCAAAGGAGCTAATAGAGATGGAGCTAATCCAGCCATTAATAAAGGAGGCTCTCAGCAGCCTCTGGGAGGCTTATTTGCTGGTGGCTTTCCTGTTCTCAGACCAGCAGGCCAGAGGGACATGCCAGGTAAGGGCTTCATTTGTATGAAAGAGTAGCTGGGGGGAACTGTGATTTGGGATAAAAGTACTTTGGGTTTAGCTTTACTGATTGATTTTCATTGTTGTTTTCTGAACCCTTAGTTCATGATCATGAATAGCTCAATTAATAATGTGCTTGAAATCATCTTTCTAGATTTCAGGTGCCTTATTCCTTAAAATGTAAATAATAAGCTATCTCTACACTGGATAGGAAAGAGATGGAATAGATTGTACAGAGTTTTAATGGAGACTTTGCATTAGTTTAATTAAAACTTTTAATTGGGCCTCAAATGGTGTATTGAAATCTGATCTTACCAACTTCAGCACAAATGGCAAAGAAGTCATATTTCCTTCCCTCCATTATCATGTATTTCTATGATACTGTAGACTTGTGTGCTACTTTAAAGATTCATATCCAAGAGTTTTGCCCTCTGGATTTTATAGAGTACAGCTTTGATCCAGCAAGGTAATTTACTGACCTGAAAAAGGTTATGTTGCTTCACAAAGACAGGAGGCATGTGTGGGAGCCCTACTGCTGCTTTCAGCTCAGGAAGTGCCCCAGCATCAATGAGGGGTGACTTTTAGCATCACAGCAATGACCTCTGGTGCTGTTGGACAGCTGGTGCCTGCTCAGGCAGCACAGAGCAAAGTGTGCATTTGCAAGGAAAGACAGAACTTGGCTCTACCTGCAGGGTTGTTTTTTTTTTCCTGGAATGCAAACCCAAGATGTGGAGCACTGCTTGTGATAGGGCTTCCCCCACATAGCTTCATCTGCAGTAGCCTTTGAGTTGTTCTTAAAACTATGACCGTGCCTATCAGATTATGTGAATGTAGAATAAGATACCTTTTTTTGACATCTTGCTTTGTGAAAAGTCCTTGACATTTACTCAGGAAAACACGTTTTGTAAGATCAAGAGTCTCTGGGCATTTGCTGTTGAAAAGGAAACATTTGATCCTGTGCCTTCTGGAAAGGCTTTGAGGCACTACTTTTAAGAACTCGGGTTTTATACACGTTTGTGTGAATTTTTTAATCTTAAATACTTAACTTCAAGGATGTAAGTTGAAGCGTGTCAATCTACTTGTGTTCTTTGCGGCCTTTTCACTAGGACTGGGGATTCCTCCAAGCAGATGGCTCACCCGTGTTCAGCGGGCTGTTGCCAGGCAGATGAGGCTGGTATGAAGGGCCCCGGGCCCCTGCAGAAAAGCACCTTCTCCTTAAACTGTTTCATTTTTTCAGAAACTGAGGAACAGGGAGGGGAGCAGGGTCTCTCAGCAGATTGTCACGTAACTAAGCAGAGTCCCTGGTGCCCACCACAATACATCACCTTCTAAGCCCCATTGCACCAGGGGCAATCTGTTGGATAGATGTTTTGCGAGAATTTGTTACTCAGAGTGACCGCTGGGGAGGGGAGGTGAAGAGCTTGCTCTTTGCACTGTTTTGTCTGATGAGCAGGAACAAAATCCTGATGTATGTACGGTGTGATGCGTGTTTTTCAGGCGGGAGGCCTGGGCAGCTCCCTGGAGTCCGAACAGCGGCTCCCAAGACCTGCGCCCCACCGAACAGCAGCGCAGCGAAGGCGAGCGGTAACGCCTCGCACCCAGCCGAAGGCCCGAGGGCAGCTGCTCCCCCACTGCCTC
>NW_020799095.1:15317317-15365096 GCF_003259725.1 Athene cunicularia | reverse complement strand
CCCATTTCAACTCCTGGCTAAGCTCAGTAAAAGGTGCACAGGAATAACACACTGCTCCACTTTTCTCCCAGTCTGGACAAATAAGTCTTCAGCTAGCCACATGCAAGCCATTAAAAATATATTAACATACCCAGCAGGGTCTGTCACTTTTTCTTTTCTCCCCCCCTCCCCTTTTCTTAAACGCAGAGAAGGAAGAAATCTTGCCACAGTAACAAGAGGTTTTCATCAAGTCTCATTACTTCAAGCACAGCCGCACACCACAGCCCCCACAGAGAACCGCGTTCGGTTCCCGCTGTCATTAAAGGAACGAAGATCTTAAACAAAAATTAAACCCAGGACAGCATGAAGTTGGGAGCACACAAATGGATAAGGCAGGGAAGGGTGCATGAAAGCCGAACAGAAGCGCAGGAGCAGAGCCATCAGACAGGGCCCTGCTCAAGTGGCTTGGGAGGGACGGGGCAGGTGAAATGTGTCCTGCAGAGAAGGGCAGGGGCAGGCATTTTCAGTTTCAAGCCAGCATCCAGAGGTATGACATATTTCCCAGAAACTTAGGTGACACAGCAATGTCCTGGAACATTAATAAGGCTCAGGGTAAAATCAGACCAGCAATTATGATAAGCAAGAAGCTTTTTCTAAGCCTGAGATGTTGCACAACAGTGATGACTTTGCATAGTATTTGACCCACATCTATTTTTACTCCAGGGGGTCCTCAACCCTTCCGATGGCATCATGGCCCACACTTGCCAGAGTGGCCGCACAGCACATCTTAACCTGCAGCAGCTGCTCTAAGCCTGCAGCAGGTGGCTACTGGTGTTACTAATTTGGGATGAGGGCTTTAACAGCGCTGCCGGCGGCGCTGACGTGCCCCCGCCGCTGCCCCCCAAGTCCCCCCACCTGCTGTCGCAGTTCCATAAGCCAAGCAGCATCCAGTCGCTGCCGCTCCCTCCCACCCCCGGCCTCCCTCAGCCCGCAGCCGAAGCCAGGAAGAAGAGACCCGGCCGCGGGGCAGGTGAGAGCGGCACCTTGGAAGAGGGGAGGTCGGCTTCTCCCTTTGGCCACCGGCGGAGGTCGCAGCGGCGGCTGGAGAGCTCGGAGGGGTGGGGATGGCGAGCACGCGTAGCAGGACGGCGAGGTCCACCGTGTGGCAGGAAAGCCTGTAGGTTGCACAGCGTGTAAGGAGCCCGAGAGAGTCAGGCTCTTCCTAGCACTGGGCGTGCGTGCCGTGTAATTTCATCTGTGATTCTTGGAAGCAACACGGTGAGGAGTGGAAGCAACATTTTGGGATCGCTGGGCTGCTTCTTGCTTTTGTGTTGGCATTGGTGTGTCTCCAGCAGTGAAGCAAGGGGGCTCCATAGTGGCCTCTTTACAGCCTCTGGCAGGGCAGCTGACGGTACACCACGATGTTGGGCAGCTCGAGTGTCAGCCTACCCCTGACACCCCTCCCCTGCTGTACCCCCGCAGTCTGGAGCAACACTGGCAATGGCTGGGAAATGCTACAGCAGAGAATAAAGCAAAAGAGGGGCTGGTACAGCCACGGATGAGCAAAGGCAAATATGGATGCAGCCCTCTGCTTCTCAACAGAGGAGCAGCCAGAGTCTCCCACTATCAAGGTGGCAGGGCCAAACGTTTCTCAGACTACTTGGGAAGTGAGGATAGTGTTTCCTTGAGGAGACAGCAGAAGGAACTTTAATCAGAGAGTTCAAAAAATGAGCCTAGATCTGTGTGGGTTTGAGAAATGGAGACAGCTATTTAATAAGGAGCATCTGAAGAGAATGTTCTGTACCCTGTATTTTAAAGCAGCCACGTGTGGAGAGAAAGATTACTGGTTCCCTTTGGCAGCCATGGGAAAGGCTGTGTAACTACAGCATATCAGGTGCTTCGTGAGGGTGATTAATGCTGCTCAAGAACTGTCTGGTGAACTGTTAGTTTATTGAGGTGCCTCTTTCTCATGGTGGTTCAACCTTTGAGATTTCCATGAAATTAGCCTGACTTTCTCTTGGTTATCCAGGGGGAGAAGCAGTTTTGAGAGGCTGCTAACTGGGAGGCCTTGGGCTCCCTCCCCTTACACAGTTCCTGTGGTACATCTGCCCAGAAGATGTAAACTTTGACAGCTCTTGCAATTCCTCAGTGAAATGCACAAGAATAATGGTAATTCCACGGCATGGCTGCCAAAGTGTCAGGAAATTATTTTCTTTTAGAGATACCATCTAGTGTGCTGTTCGGATGTTTTCTGAAAGAAACTGCTTGCACTTGTGGAAGTGAAAGGACAGTCCTACCTTCTGGACTAGGACAAAACTGTACTTCAGAATGTCAGACTTTCCCTAGAACTAGAAATAGCAAGCTGCAGCCACCTCCAATAATGACTTAAATGTAATACTTCATGCTATAAATCCATGGTCAGGCTTGACAAACAGTAGCTATGAAGCTGGGTAAGTTTGCCCCAAATCTTGCATTCATTCTACACTCCCTCTACTTTTTTGCAAAGCTTACTGTCAGGTTTGTTAAGTCATGGTGATGTTTATGTGCTGATCAGCTGCTTCTTTTTAAGGAACCGGTGCTGGGAAGCTGGTCACGCCTCCACAGCCACCAGCAAGATCACCAACAACTGAACTTACCAGCAAGTCTGGAGTCTTAGCCTGGGCTACAGCTCATGACCCCTACCTGCCACTTAAAAATGGAAATATGCACATGATTGGTAATGTCATCTAAATTAGATTTCTTAGCCTTAGTTAATAATTTTAGTACAAAAGCCTGTGCGTGTTCGACCGCAAAAACTCATTCAAGACTTTCTTATGGCAATAACAGGGTAGTATAACTAGACCCATTAGAAACATTTTTGTATGACCTTATACAATGAGAGAAAATTAAGGCTTTTTCACAAAGATTCTGAATCATCCAGTGGACAGGAAAAGCATGCACTACCTGCAAAATTATTTAAGATTATGACAAGTTGCTGTAGCATGCTTATATTACTGTTCTTAAAACCAGTTCATGGAGATTTAGTAGCTTCAGTCCTATAAAGCAAAGACTGTTAAGAATTATTTTTGTGGTCTGATGAATTGGCCATTCATTCTTGCTTTAGCTAAATGGCTTGAAAACCACCTAGGAATGCCTCTATTACCACAACATCATCAATGCAGAAAACTGGAATGGAAGCCAGAAGCTTAAGTTCAGTAAGTAGCAGTGTTTGCAATTAAGTCAGAAAACCTGGATGGTTCACAGAAGTACTCATCAGGATTGTGATTGATTATAGAATGAGCTATTATCAATTCCAGGGGAAAATGAATCAGCTTTTTTATCTGAAATTACTTGTGGCGGTTTTAAACTTTCTTTTTTTAAGTATCTGTCTAACAGTGACTAATGTTTATTTTCCTGAAACTTCCCAGATGACTTTGAATCTAAATTTACCTTCCATTCTGTGGAAGACTTCCCCCCACCTGATGAATTCAAACCATTTCAGAAAATATATCCCAGCAAGATAGCTAGAGGTAAGTGTGTAAACATGAGAAGGTCTGATAATTATCCAATAGGACTAAAACAGGGAGTGAAAATAAAGCATTAACGTGAAGAACTGGGCTGCTAGCATAGGCACAGAGAGGGATGGGATTTGTTACAGTGGTAACAGGGACCAAAGCTATAATGTAAAGCACTTATTACTTACTTTGAAGTCTTAGTACCTAAAAATAAAATGATGTGGCTTGACATGCAGTCTGTGTTCTTTAGATTGTTGAATTTGCAGAGCCCTTGATGTTAAAAACAGTGATGTCACATAAACAGACTTAAGCAGCTACTGAGTTGGTTTTTTTGTTCATGAACTTGTGGAATCACAAAGAAAGGTGACTTGATCCATGTCTTCCACCATGTATTTTGATTTAAATCCCATACATGGTGTTTTACACACCTGAATAACAGAGGGACTTAGTACCTGAACCTTGTCAGGAAAGTAATGAATGACTGAACCTTGCTTTTTTTTCCCCCCCCTTAACTTAGAAACTTGATATCAGGTCACTGTTGTAGGAGCAGAAGTTCACCTATCTAGCTTTGAAAAATCATAGTTAAAGGTGCCAAAAGATCTGAAGCGCTTACACTTGCTTTTTATAAAACCCAGTCTTTTCTGTATTATTAGATCAACTATTTATCTCTAACTTTTCATTAAGTTGGTTTTTTGTTTCTATGCCAAGGTACTTTGCATGACTTCTCATAGCAGCCTCAGTCAGTCTAAATTGTCTGTTGTATGATCTGATCACAGACTTTTTACTGAAGGGCTACAGAGCATAAGCAATATATATATGTGTGTGTATATATATATATATGTGTGTGTATATATGTATATATATATATCAGTTCAAGGGTAGAAGGAGAGAAATGCAGCATCCCTGCTGTAAAAATGCATCCAAAATATATATCCAGACCGTTTATCTATCTGTCTTCTGATTAAACCTGTTATATCTATTTGCAGATGCCACTAAAAATCCTCCATTAAGAACACATGTGAGATGAGAAGAGTCTTCTGATGCTCTCTGGATTAGTATTAAAAAAGAACATCGAGAGAATATATAAAACAGAAGGTGTCCCCATTACAGTGATAGAGATCATATTTGAATTGCAAGTGCTGTAGTGTTGACATTTCTGTAAACTGGAAAAGTGATGTAAATGATACTTTTTAAACTGGCCTACATACTACAGGAATGTTAGTACAGGCTTTTAAATTATTGTATATAGGTGGATATTTTTTAAGCAAAGCAGCATAAAATTTAAATTCTTTGTAGTGTTGAAACAGTTCATTCTTATGATGCTGACAGATGTTACCTCAGAATACTTTTTGCATTAGATGCCCTGTAGTCCACTCTTCCCCTTTCATCATCATCTTCAAGTATTCTGGAAATTCTCTAGTTGTTATTCAGACATTTTTCAATGAAAAACTAACATGCTACCTTTAGTCTCTTTGTATGTTTCTTCCCTTCTATTCTGCCTATCCTCAGATTGCAGCAGAATGTCACCTTTATGAACAGATGGCCCACAGTCCTTTTCTCATCAAGCATGAAGAGGAAAGAGATGACAAGGAGCTGTGGCTGCTGTTGAGCCTACCTCCTGTTGATTACAGATCCTTATAGGATAGTGCCTGAAGAAGTCCAGCTGGGTAGGGTGGTCACAGACTTGACAAAGATGATGGAACTTTTCCAAACTGGAGGAAAAAAAACTTGTTCTACTGTAAGCAAAAAAAATCCCCACGGTCTGTGTGAAGACACATCCCACGGCATATATCCTGGCAATTAAGAGGCCTTTGGATGAGGGGTCCAATACTTACATTTTAAAGACGCTACTACTATTCATCCATGGCAATAGTGAGGATTCATTGTCCAAAATACACCACATGGAACAAGCAGTCCCCAAAATGGTTGTTCCCTTGAACAGAACTGGTTGAAAAAAGTAACAACCTACAGTGGACAAGACCTTAGCTTCTGCTTTTAATATGCAACCTGGGGTAAGGTCTCTGGATCACAGATGTTCATGAGAGATCTATTTTGAGCAAGAATTATCCTTATCCTTGTGCATTTCACTGCATTAGGAGGAGTGTTGGCAGCAAGCCAGGGGAGGTGATCCTTCTCCTCTGCTCAGCACTGGTGAGGCCACACCTGGAGTACTGTGTCCAGTTCTGGGCTCCCCAGTACAAGGAAGACATGGACATAGCAGAGAGAGGCCAACAAAAGGCCACTAAGGTGACAGAGACTGTGGCATCTCTCCTATGAAGAAAGGCTGAGTGAGCTGGGACTGTTCAGCCTGGAGAAGGCTCAGGGCAATCTTATCAATGTGTATGAGTATCTGAAGGGAGGGTATAAAGATGGAGCCAGGCTCTTTTCACAGGAGGCTCTGTCTGAACATCAGGAAACACTTTCTGAGTGTGGGGGTGGCTGAGCACTGGTGCAGGTTGCCCAGGGACATTGTGAAGTCTCACTGCTTAGAGAGACTAAAAAGCCATCTGGGCAGGGTCCCGGGCAACAGGTTCAAAGTTGGATCAGACAACCTCCAGCCACCTGTTCCAACTTCAACCACTTTTGGATTCCCCTACTTAGAGCTTTCCTGGGTTCCTGCACTTGGGTCACAACCTCGTGCAATGCTGCAGGTTTGGGAAGAGCAGGCTCAGCAGAGGATGTGGAGGTGTTAGTGGACAGCAAGCAGAATATGAGCCAGCAGTAGGCCCAATGGCATCCTGGTGTTTCAGAGATAGCGTGGCCATCAGGGACAGGAAAGTGAATAGAGTGAGTCCCCCTGTACTCAGCACTGGTGAGGCCACACCTTGAATACCATGTTCAGTTTTGGGCCCCTCACTACAAGACAGACACTTGAGGTGCTGGTGAAGGGCCTAGAGCACAAGTCTTCTGAGGAGCAGCTGAGGGAACTGGGGCTGTTTAGCCTGGAGAAAAGGAGGCTGAGGGGAGACCTCATCACTCTCTACAACTACCTGAAAGGAAGTTGTAGGGATGTGGGTGTTGGTAACAGGAAATGGCCTCAAGTTGGGGAGGTTTAGATTGAATATTATGAAAAATTTCTTCACCAAAAGGGTTGTCAAACATTGGAACAGGCTGCCCAGGGAAGTGAGTCACTATCCCTGGAGGTACTGATAAAATATGGTGCTTAGGGACATGGTTAGTGGTGGACTGGGCAGCATTAGGTTAATGCTTGGATGCGATGATCTTAAAGGTCTCTTACAATCTAAATGATTCTATGATTCACCAACTTGAAAAAGGGCACTGCTGTTCCAGGGTGAGCCTGGTGCTATCAGCCAGGCTATTTACAGTTTGAGCATTAATTTCTGTAATTTCCATAAATTTCCCTCAGCTGCAGCTGTAATAACATTATAGATCACAGGTGAAGATCTTTCCCCCACAGTCATGCCTTTGAACAAAACTATTTGGAAGAGAGAGGGAACTGTATCTACCTCTCTCTGCTTTTCTTGCAACAGCTCAGTTACACTGTAGGGGCTGCTCCCACACACATGGACGCTCATGGTGTGGAGATGGTGTAAGGGTAAGAAGCTCTTCACCTGTAGACTCATAAGCAAGCAGTGTTAGACTTTTTGTAGCCTATTATGATACCTTGCTGGATGTCATGTGAAAATTAGTGATGCTTTGACCAATACTTACTGTCACTCATTATTACAGTTACTTGATATGCATGAATATGGTAATAAGCAGGGGTCAGCATGTACATTGTTTCTCAAACAACTGGAAAAGTTTAATACTGCTTTGAAGAATATTTTGTCATAGTACTATTAAAGGTGATTTCTGTTGGTTCTCATTTGTCCTGGAACTTGTGTACTGTTCTGTACTAAGTACCTTCATAAGGAATTTAGAACTATTTAATGCTAAACTACCTGCCAGAAGATAGCTGAAGGAGAAAAAGTTTTACTCCTGTTTTTATTATGATGAGGGATATTTTTGAATCAAACAGCATCTTTCAGGGATTAAATTAGAAAGCCTGTGTATATTCGCAAGTGTTGGTGAACTGTTATTTCCATATATACTGGATTGTTCAAGATCTGTTGAAGCTTCTGAAGCTGCTCTTACCTGGAGATAGCGACTCACACTGTCTGTCACCCAGTAGCAGTTGGTCCCACTCTGCCCTTCCACCAAGCCTCAGATGTGCTCAAGACCACTGGAATTTTTAAGGCCATGGGGGTGCTTTGCTTTCTGAAGCTTGTAGGACTAGCGATTGCACTCAAGCATGCATGTTGCTGTAGCACAGTATTATGGGTTTTTTTGAAAATGCACTGCACAGCTGAAGCAAAAGCAACTTACTATTAGAAAATTACTATCTGGATCACTCTGCTCAAAAACAATTTATTAGTTGTCATATAAGCAGTTCCAAATAAGAACATAAATTCCCACAAGATAACTGCAAATGTTGGTTTCTTCTTTCTTAAGAAACAGGCAAATAAGAGATACTATTTTTTTAGCAGGAACACCCTCTTCTTTCATCCTGCCTCTTTCCCAGCTCTCAAAGGTTAGAGATCGGAGTTGTGCAAAAGAGCTGTGTGAAGTGGTATATCCTAATTTTGGCCCTCTGGCTGGGGCAATCATTGAGGTGTTTCTGCCTTTTAAAGAGCTTTTATTTCTCAGTAGAAAAGTCCATAGATCTTCACCATCCCCTTCTGTGAACAGTGAAGGATTTTAACTCCATATACTAACTTCCACTTATTAGAGACACAGACTTGTCTGAACCTCCTGTTAAAAACACCCAGCCATCTTCACATGACACAGGAAGCAGTGTTTACCAGTTTAATTCTTGAAGTGTTTGCCCTATCTCACTTCTACAAGAAGAAAATACTTGAAAAGCAGTTCTGTCTAAGACTGTCAAGGAAGGGAAGCATGCTGCAGCACTGCACGTAATATAAGGAAGCGCAAGACAGCCATTTCTAAGCCTAATCAGTTGGATTGCCATACCCACCAGTAACTCACTGGTACTTTTTGGATTCAGCCATGTATGCTTCACCACAGAGATTACTAGGAACTGTTCAGCACTACAAAGGCAGAAAGGTAGAAAATAGTCAGGTACTGATCAATGTCCAGCATCTATTCCCTCCAAAAATTCTAATTTGTAGCATGTCTATAAACATGACACCTCATTAATTGCATCTTAAGAGCCCATAGGTTATGTATAGATGTCTTGGGCATCCAGGCTGGTGCTGCAGTTTAGTACTTGGTACTAGAGCAGCAGCCAGGTGCATTACAAACCCAAGCTTCCCTAAGTTGGGTGCAGGTGAAGGCAAAACTGAACCTGGGGGACCTAATTCTGATAATTTGTACAGGTATAATGTCAGATGCTGAGTTACTGTAACCAGATATGCCCATATAAAGCCAGTACAGCAAGGTCAAGAACCAGGACTTAACTTCCTGCCCCCTCAAAACTGGGATTTCAACTCTACCATTCTCTGTATGAATTAGCAAGAAGAGAAAAATGCACGTCAGCTTTGCTGCAAGCCTAGTCCTGAGCAACAGAGGAAAAAATGGGTTGCTTTCAATGATTATATGGCAGGTAGCCTGATGAAGTTAATCTTTGCTTTAATTGGTTGCCCAACATACATATTTAAACATTCTGTACTAAATTAGCCAGCATGCACACAGTAATTGGACCAGTCAGTGACTTTCTCCTTTCACTATATACATACACAAACAGGAACACCACAAGATTGGACAAAGGAAAGCAATTTGTTAACCAGATACAGCTAGCAAGTAACATTTTTTCCTCTAGAAATGTTTTTCCTGCAAATTCACAAGTGTGAAGACTTTCTTTCAAGGCTTGAAGAACTTTTCAGTCTTCCAATGAAAAGGCTAACAATAGCCACCATAGCTGAAATGAGATAAAATTCATTTAAAATCCATTCCAAGCAAAAGTGAAATTGAAAAAAAAAACCAAAACAACTGCTTGTAGCATAGGGAAAAGGGACTTTGGAGACAATCCAAGCTGATACACTGAAGTAGAAAGGCAGCTTTGGACCCAATTCTGAACATCCTTAGTTTAGTGTAAAAGAGAAGGAGGATCAGAGTCAGATCCAACATTTCACATTCATTGATACCTGGTACCAGAAACTCAGTATCTAAAGAACAGAAGTGTTTGCTTACTTTATTTGAAGAACTTTAGTTCTGTGTCAACACAGTCATAGAAAAGATCCACTACTTCAGCAGGATCCAGAACCTCTGTACGAGTAAGGATATCGTCCATTGCTTCTAAGCCTTGTTTTTCAAGGTCTAACATAATCCTCATCAGTTTCTGGCCTTTATCCTAAACACATGAAACAATCAAACTCAATTAACCAGCAAACAGTCTTGTTAAAGCATTGCACTGTTCTGTTATGGAGATATTTTCAAGTTTCTTAAAAAACAAGAAAGCCTATTTAAGTAGAAACTATTTCTGTTAATAGTTTTTTGCATGGTGAGGAGCTAAAAAGAACAGTGCTGGACACATTATGCATTAAGAAAAATAACCTTTAAGGAGTTACTACGTTTAAATCAGAGAAGGAAGATGGAGTGAAAGATGGATAAAGGAAAATGGTATAAGGCTTTTACATGTGATAAAAGTAGTAAAGCAACTTCTTAAGCTTAAAAACCTGCAAACAGAACTATATGAGAAGACTAGAAGCCCCAAGGATTCTACAAATCATGGTACGTACGTGTGTATCCCTCAGATCACCACCCGCACGTTTATGATCAGATCTAAAATTATGTGTAATGTAACAGCATTAAGACTCCAGACCCCAGGGAAGGCTTTGTATACCACTCTGACTTACTGCTCTTCATGTTTCTGGTCAGGAAAATGGTGTCATTTTGGTTTATCCAGATGTTATTTGAAGTCTCCTTTTTTTTTTTTTTTTTTTTTTTTTTTTTTTGAGAAGTGCTGTTTGTTTTGCTTGCAGCATTCAGCATTGAATTCCAGGGAAAAAAAGGCATTCAGAATGAGTGATAGTTCTGAGCTTTCCATGATTTAACCAGCATTTGTGTAGTAAGAGTAGAGCATCTAAGCAAAGATTCAGGCTCTCAGATCACAGTTTTTATAGCATGAAGCCTAACTAAAAGCTAAATTTCCTTTTCTACCATAACTGATGATGTCACACTGTGGGACATGGATAAGGAAGAGTTCACAAGAAGCTAACACACCCCTGCTAGGTCTTCCCTAAATCAGCGTCTTGCGTAAAGTGCTATAAACCACACGCACATTCAGTCAACATTACTGCAGAGGCCACAGATTTTAAGTTAAACCATTCCAAGAGATTAAAAACCACATCTAGCCAAAACTGTGTTTAAATAAAGTTTGTACTAGCAAAGTTTACCAATGTTTCCTTAATCACTAAAGGATTAAGGCTGTATGCTGTTATGATCTTAGCAAGACTCTGACCTATGCAAACATGCACAAAGGAAAAATGCAGAAAAGCATGTCCTCTGTGGAAGTTCAACATGACTGCATAGGTCCTCCACAAACTGCCTGAAATACCAGTACCAGTATGACTGGCATGCCCTGGTGATCTCTCCCTCTGTTGTACTACTTTATAATCATTTATCCAGTTTACTGCTGTAGTTGTAATTGCAAATGTCGAAGAACAGTTATTGAACTACTTGCACTATGACAGCAAAAGCTGTAGCTCAATCAGTTGGAAAAGCTGTCCAGAATAATCCCCTTCCTGACTGCCTTTATTCAAAAATGTATTCCCACAAGAGAATACACTGGAAGGTTTTCAGACCACAAATACCTGATGCATGGCATTGGAAAGTGGCCTTTCTACTCCAATGGTATTTTTAGTTAATTCTTAAAAATTAACAGAAACACACCGAGTTGCAAAACTGTCATGTGCAAATTATTCCTTCAAGAAAAAAAACCTCAAACCATGTAGTTCTTAATCCAGCATATAATTGAAATTACAACATTGTCATATAATTGAATTTACAACATTCTGTCCATCATCCTGTCATATAATTCTGATAGCACATTGCACTAGCATCCAGTGTTCAGTGATCATTTGAAAAGACTATCTACACAATGGGAATTGAACAAGCTGATCAGCTTGTCAGTTTGACTTTTCACTTTGTAAAAGTAATGGAGCAGAGCAACGCTCTCAGGATAATAAAAAAACCTATGTAGAATAGTTTGCCCTTCAGAAGGCGTCATTATTCAAGCTAAACTTGGATTCTAAGCAAGGATTCTAAGAATATTCAGAGAATGCTCTTTTTTTTGGGATTCTGATAACATGGAGGAAGAAATGTTTAACCAGAACAGGTTGCATCCTTGTTTTTCAGTGAGTAACTCAAGTAGATTATGGAGTTAGGAATCTACATTTTCTTCTTTAATTCCAGGTCCCACAGCTCTTACCTGATCATTCTCAAGAAGAGATCGTGCCCATTCATGTGCCTTGTACAATTCATGCCTGCGATCAGGTTTCTCCTGGAATCGAGGTATCTTTTTAGCAGGATCATCATTGCCAAAAGAAGGAGACTGTACTTTTGGTACTAATTTTACATCATCAACAAAAATAAAGGGTTTAAATATGGACCTGAAAGAAATGAGAATTACCGCTTGCAGTAATAAGAGAGATTTTATATATGTTATTGAAATGTTCACCAGGCTATTTTAAAACAACAGATACAGAACAGCACAGGTAATTCATATAAACAAGGCATGGACTAGGTTAGAGAGTTGATACTGGTCACAAGGAAAATAAGTCTATGTGCTTTAAAAGAACTGGTTTGCCAATTACTGTAAAATTTTATTACCCCTTTTTACCTATAGGCTTGTTTGATGTCCTTCATGCCAGTTCTGCCACTTCTTTAGAAGAGTAACACTGTATTTTCCTCTCCAAGTTTTTTTTTAAACAAATCTCAGCATTCAGCCTCACATCAGTTTTTCTTCTCTGTTCACACTGATCTCTCTCCTTCTCCCAGATCACTGTCATGAAGCCTTGAGCAGAGATTACCTACCTTGCCCAATAGCAGAGGATTTGGCATATAACGAGCAGCACTTTAGGATTTTATGTCAAGAGGGGGAAAAAACATAACTACCAATATTGTGACATTATTCAAACAACTTCAACACTGAGTTTAAATCTAAACTCCAGAGTCTGACAACAAAACCCCAGTGATCCAGCATCGTAATTCCCGAGAATGTGAGAGCAGGTATTGGCAAATGCATGGAGAAACTGCCTGCCTTCCCTTTAGATACACAACAAAATAGCACCCTGCATTCTGCAGTGAAGAAGCTGCCAGAAGTGCAAGACTTCTGCAAGACATGATTAATAACCACTGACTGCATACAGTCAGCAGGTTCATTGCTGCTAACCTTTCCATCACTGCCATGAAGCCTTGCTGACTAAGAGTTTGTGACTCACTAGCTGCACTTAAAATAATGCTTTTTTAATGCATTAGAGTGTAAAATAAAGCAAGAAAGGCCTCTAAACAAGGATTTTACAGCTAGATTTTGCCTTTAAAAGGACAGAAATCCCACCTAAACAATTTAAATCCTTGCTCCTTTTAATCTCAAAGGATTTGCATGAAGAGAAGTTTTGGCAAGCAAGCTCAAAGCTTCTTACTTAACTCTGAAGGTTTGAGTTGCTTAATGCACGGTGGGTGGAAAGTGTCTTTCGCATGGATGACTTCTGTAGCACTCAGTAGCACCAAATGCTTACTACCACTCTCCTTTTAGGAACGACTGTCAGTGGTTCGAGGGCACCATTTTCTTCTCACCCATAGCCTCTTTACTTCAATGCAAGTGGCAGACCTCCTGAATAACTGCAAGTGGTTTAATTTAATTTCTGTGAATCCCAGGTGGATTTTGTTTAAAACACAAGATAATTCATTAGTTCTTTAATGATCTGGTCCATGAGTTCCCTTACCTCCTTTGCTGCTTTGAACTAGAGAAGACAACATTTAAACAACCTGGAAATTGTCCCTCCAATAAAAAACAACTTCAGATACCTGGACTTGTGGATGTTTTGCTCTGTTAACATTTTGATGTCATATACCTAGAGTAGCCTTTTTGCTAGTTAGACACTTTGTTTCAGTTTTGCACTCAGTTCAAGAGAGAAGTGACTGAAAAGGTCCACAAGCTCATCATCTCAGCAAAAACCCACTGGAAAGCAACTATGGTGGAGTAGTAAATAGTTCCTGGCTCCTCTCTAAACTGCATTTACTCTAGAATGTCCAAATTTAGGCAAAGTTCCAGATCTGGTCTTTCAGGCAGTGGCATCCATTTAGACTTGAGCAAGATGCAGTTCAGTAACACAGGCCTGTCAGACTGCACACCAACAACTGCTGATTGCATTTCTGCTTAGAACATGCTCTTGAAGCAGGTACCAATTTTGGTAGCAGGTTTTTTTTAATATCTTTTTAACCCATCATCTGCTCTGCACCCAGGGAACCCCAGTGCTGTGGCTTACCTTGAAGGGTCTGGTGTGCCAGTGAAGTAATGAACACAGGGAAAACTAGGGTCCTGAGGCAGAACAGACACTATGCTAGCTGTAGTAAGGAAAGATTCAGAGTCCACACAGACACCACTATCCTTGTCACGCAGCACATCAATCATAGCCTGTGCAGAAACATCACCTATAGGAAGGGAGGAAAAAAGAAAAGAAAAATTGCTGAGTGAACAATAGCTTGAGTCCCAGGGAAGGAATTTAGCCTGAATGGGCTTTGGCCTAATATGACCAGTGTCACAACATGGGCATGTCACCAGAATGAACCTGCCTAGCTAGGAAAAAAGAACAGTAAGAACCATTAAATAGACATTACAATATCTAGGTAGGGAGAAATGTCATTAAATAGTATTTTTCAGGAAGAAGGCCATCACATCTGTAATATTGCTTTAGCAACCACTGTGAACAGACTACTTTCATAAACAACCATTTTCCTCTAAGAAGCTACTTCTACCCAAGCTCAGGCAAAATGGGCACACCCTGATCTCCCACTTCTCATCTATTTCCATTTCAGTCAAAATTTTGAAACATCATCCCGCATTCACAGGATCTTACAGCAGCAGACCTAGACACTGAGATTTTTCTCCAAACCACTACTTACAAGAATACCATGTTCTCATTCTATTTCCTGTGTCTTATCACAGCTTTCTCCCCACAGCACCTCCATGTTTTCTTGCATTACCCCCTTAGCAGGAAAGGCTTCTTTTCCATCCACTTAAATCCTGCACTGTCTCAATCCTTTCATGCACAGGTGCCTCAATACACCAGGAGACACAGAATGACCCAGCAGTCTGCAAGATTTGCAGCCACAGCCATCTGTCTGTAGGGGACCTCAGGTTTTTTAGTGCTATAATCCAGCTTTATTAAGACCTTTTACCTATGGTCCTTCAGAATTGCATGGTTTGATGTCTGCCTCAGACACAAACCATGCTCCATGTAATTAATTCTATAGCCTTAGCAAGAACTCTGCATTGCAATAAATATTTCACCTAAACACTTCTTGGCATTTGACAACATGTGAAAATACTAACAATCTAGTAAATTCACCTCTGTAGTAAAAGGCTTTTTATAAAAAGATAATTTGTACCATTTTTCACACATGAAAGACCAGATATATGTCAGCCATGCACTGCTGCAGGCTGGTCATCTCAGAGCTATTTTGACCAGCTGCAATGAACTTAAGTCACTAATAAATTTTGGTCTGGAAATAAACTCTTTCTTTGACTGAAGGGAATTGGCACATTGTTTGCTCTGGTAACTTTGTTGTGCTTGACAATGAAAAAGGGACTTCCGTTTGCAACTCACTAACATTACTCTTCCTTAAACTATGATCTTAATTCCTTCCTCAAAAGCCTAAGC
This sequence comes from Athene cunicularia, assembly GCF_003259725.1. Lineage (NCBI taxonomy): Eukaryota > Metazoa > Chordata > Aves > Strigiformes > Strigidae > Athene > Athene cunicularia. Next base: position 15,349,780 of record NW_020799095.1, on the reverse strand, counting down.
AAACCTCCCAAAATGTAGAATCCAAAGCTCAAGCCGTCATATGTGAAGCCATTTTTTTTAAATACTGTAATTTCATTATTAGGTAGGACCACTATAGTTACACCAAAGCACAAATGTAGTGGCACATGATGCACATCAGAACAGCAGTGAAGAAAGTTATTTTATAATTGCAATCCTGTTTTAAAACCTTAAACTTGAGGGGGACATTAAGGGTTTCATCCTAAATTGTGGCAAGTTTAGCAGTCTTCAGCCCTGGTCTTCCTTTCCACACGGTTTACATGTCCTTCGTCAACTGTAGTTCTGGACAGAATGCCTGGAAGGAGGCAATTATGACTAAAAATCCCACTTCACACACAGAAAGATGGTTCAACACTTACCACCTTGCTTTTCTAGGCTCTCCCTGCCAGAACAGCAGGCTAAATGGTCATCAGCAAGAGAGAACACTTCAGAAAAATTGAAGTCTGAGTCTCCGTTCCACCAGCCTTGACTTCTCACATAATTCCTTAGTTCAGGATGCTCAGCATCAATTTTTGTAGTTAATGAAAGCTGATTACAAATGCATTTAACTCCCTCTGTAGAAAAAGCCACACATTAAAAGAGAGCATTAATACAGTTTTTCTGGGACAAGCTGGAAGGACAACGTCATTTCAGTTAGGAAACAAATTATACCATTGGTTAGGAGGTACACTTGGCATGACTGCATAACTACACAACTACACATACACAGAATTACTAGTCACTGCAGGTTGCAGAGCTCAATTCTCTGTGCCCTACTTAGATATCTACACTGCCTTGTGATTAATAGTGAGTGGTATTTAGTCAGAACACCAGTTTCACAATCCGTACCTCACACATTCTGACCATGAAGTAATAATAGTGGTCTCCAAATGCCAAAGGCACCTGCCTAATCCTTCCTCCAATGGTGTATTCCACTGCCACAACAAGGCTTGAGGTCTGACTTGATTTCAAAATATATTTCAGGAAAGCTGCATTTAGTTTAATGAACCCTCTCTGCCTCCCAAAACTGAAAATTTAATTTGGAAGACGTTTTTTAAAGCTTACCAATTGCTTTAAGCTTCCCAGCTGAAGAACAATATTATTGTAAGCAGCAAGATAGGCGCTTAAATTAAACTTAATTTTTAATCTTAATTTTTAAAATGGCATAAAGTAAAAAAAGTGTAAGCAGCCCTCAAAGAACATGAAAGGGCTTTTTAATTTGCTTTTTTCAAAAATACTGCATTGCTTATATCTATATATCTACAGCATGACTAAAAGTGGCTGCTCAGATACTCCTCAGAGAGAATAGAGTGTGTTGGAAGCCAGAGAAAGAGCTGAAAAAGTAAATCTGTAAACTAAAATAAAACCAGATTCTGGAATTTGGCACAAACTTTCTTAAACAGAAACCAAAGCAGTATTCGTGAAAGTTATTAATACTGCCTTCCACAAAAGTAAGCTTGTTTTTGTAATACCTCATGCATTCAATTTAAATAATAACAACTTATAGTAGGAAGTTCTGTGCATCAGTCTAAAAAAAGTCTCCGTCATTCAATTCTGACTTACAGTAGGGTCACTGACAGCTTGTTCTGATTCACACTTTCAAACATCATACCTTTCAGGGAATTTTCTTGAGTAATAGGAATATTTGTATTCATATCAAGCTAGGCAAGCCACTCCTTAAGAGCTCTTTAAATATTACATTTAGTAACTTGTGTAAAATAGTATTGGATGGTTCTGATCCCCCTCAAAAATGAAAATTTATCAAGCAAATAAATTTTTCCACTCAGACTGAAGAACAGTAATAAGAAGAATTTTAAAGTGTTTATCCTTAAATTACTGGCAGAGTGGCTTGATAAATTCATTATAAGCTTTACAGAACTGCAGCAGTAATATTAGAGCAACTCTGAGAGGACAGACAGAGAAAAAAATGCCTTCACACTGGGGAATGACGCATTTTCCCTGTTTTAGCAGCATTTGTGCATTCATTTGAAAGCTTAAGAGGCACGCTTATGGTTGCAAAAAAGAACCCCCTGAATAAAGTGTGAAATATAGAGCTCTTACACAGCCAGCAGCCTTTCCCTCTGGCAGCCTTAGCAGGCTGCAGGAGATGTAAACTACTTATCTGCAGCTCACAGGGACCTCCTAAAGAGAAATGCACTGGTAAAAATCAGAACAGAGCTGCAGTGTCATTTCAGAAAGCTGAAAGCAGCCAATGAAGGCAATAGTTTATTTGCTGGGAAGAAGGACATGAAGGTTATGTGTTGCTGATGCAGCTAAAAAGGCAAAGTAAAAAATACTGTTCTTCAAATATCAGCCAGGTAGGTCAACAGAAGAAGGCAGGCTGTCACTGCATAATCCCAGGAACCTCAGGAGCCAACTGCCTTCCAGAATCTGGATTTTATCAGGACAGCATTATCAGTTTTCCCTCCTCTATGTTTGGTATCTGTGCTAGAAGACTGCCTCCATCTTGCAGGTATCCTTAAAATGCAAACTTTGCTTGGGGAAACACCATCCCTGCTAAAGTAAGCTGATTCATTTTTGATGGCATGAACTGACAGTAAGCCATCACACAATATTACACAGCCCAGTGTTACTTCTTTGCTTTGGTATTTTCAACAACATTAAACCTCCTCCTCCTTTTCAATTAAGCAAAAATGAAGAGAATTGAACGGATCAGTCATAACATGGATGATAACAATCTTAAATGATCTGAATTTTTAATGAATTAAAATGTGAGTAAATTTTTTTAATCCCTACTCTTACGAAAATAAAAATCCTTTCAAAGCTAAAAACAACTGAAAATAAATTAAATATATGCCTTAGACAATCATGTTATATTAAGGCAGCACATACTTGCCAGCAAAGTTTTAAATAAGTTCAGCCACCAAGCCAGTGAACTCTAGAAGTTAAGTTTGGCAGGTCTGGCTTCACACATACAGAAAAGGAAACCACCTACAACTTCAAAGAGCAGAAAAGTATTGTTTTGCAGTATCAGGTAAGAAATGGGGATATGAGGAGACTACATCTATTATGGTAAAGCAACCAGCAGCAGCCCCATTCAATTTACAACCTAACACAAGCTCTTTTCTCAAAGCTATCAATGCTCATCCTGCCCTCTTAACATTTTAGATTTTCAAGTAACAATTTGGGAATTAACTCTATTAAAAAGACATTTTGCACATTCCAAATAGTAAATAAATCTGTGAAAATACAACACTTCCCAAAGATAAAAATTTAAGCATTATGATTATTACATAGCTTATGTATACAGGTAACAATCTCCAGATTTACAGAAAATGCTGTTACATCAGCCAATACAAATCAACATTTAAAAAAAAATAAGAGTAGTACAAATACAGAAGGTTAAAACTGATGATTTAATCAAATGCATAAATTAGTCACTTATTTAAACTCAGTGGCTTTAAGATCCAAGACAATTCTTTACAGTTATGTATAAGAAGAGAGGCTTGCTGAGAGTGATAAACTGACCTGTGATTTTTTCTGCTGCCCAGTACTTTCCAGAAGTTTCCAGTATCCAGGCTTCATTTCTGTCCACAATCAAAAATGCACTTTGGAAAGTATGGCATGAACTCCCATCTTCATAATAATTTCCACCTTGTCCATACTCTTCCAACAGAGCAACTATTACATCCAATGCTTCTTTAGCTGTTGCACCTCTTTCTAGACCAAGTCTGTAAGAAAATGGCAAAACAGATTCAGACAGACATGTAACGGTGAAGTCTCCATAAGCTATTCATTTTAAACATCAGCACCCACCTGGTTTTAAAATACCGAAGTGTCAGGTATGCCTAGTCTAAGAATTCTTGCTTTAATGAGCTACTAGAATTACAGGATGAGATATTAAATTATTTAATTTGCTTCAAGCAAATCATAAGCCTATCATAGCTCAGTTTTAGTTTTTTAAAAAAAGAGTCCAATTATCAACAAATGGTCTCAACTGCACTGTAAACATGCAATGCTCTATTTATCCCCCCCTTAGGCAGAAGAGATTTGAAGGACAATTTGCAAAGGTCTTTTTAAAGTAACAGCTGTATGCAAGTTTACTTTTCTGTACAGAAGAGCAGGAAATTACAAATTAATAGTACCAGAGATCACAAAAAGGGGAAGTATTCAGTACTACAATCTCTCTACAACCTCTCTTTCCCAATGCTCGAATATTTGGCCATAGAAGCTAGATGCATGTTATTCTTTGATGCATACTGTATGCTGTAGACAGAAACATTTGTACACAGTGTTCCTGAAGAGGCTTCCCCAAAAAAACACTGAACAATTAAGGAACAGATATGGCTTTTGTCTGAACTAAGAGTAACCACATGTCTAAAAGAACATGATTTTAAAAGAAAGTTTGAGCAAAATAAGGGTATTTTAGGGAAAAGTAAACTGAGGCATAAGAATAGGTTTTACAAAGCTGTAGGGAATGACTGTATCCTGCCTTGAATAAATGGAATGAAATAATCCCTTGAGATAATTTACAGCCCTAAACAAGTCAACAATGAAAACAGTAACCAGAAGAATCCAGATCAGACCTGCAAATGATTCCACTGGTTCCAAAATGCACTTAATAATAATGAGGAAATGCAGTATTTCAAACAACAGCATACCCACGCCTCATTCCTTTGGGAGAGTTACGTGGATCAGTCCAAAATTTCTGTTGGTTATGTCACCTTAATGTTCTCCACTGTGTTTATCTTTCTCTAATAGCTCTATGGACAAAATAATTTTGACAGATGGATAGTTTCAAGAAATTCACCTTTTTAAATGTAAGTACTATGCTAGCCCATTTCATTTCCCCAGAAATCACATCACAAGAAACCACTACTCTGATTCTTTCCTGAAAACCACAGTACACAAATCAGATCCTGGTAACTTGAATACAAATTTGTTATCTAAATACTTTTCAGTCTGATCTGCACTGGGCCTTCTTTATTAAATTGCTGGCCACTATTAGCCTTGGTTTAGGTTGAATTATTGAAAGCAGTGTTTTCATCTCTCTCAGTAGCATCTACTTATCACTTAGTGACAAGGGAGAGCCAAATAAAATTTTAGGTCCTAACTAACAGTGACAATGTCTTCCCCATGATCTTTCTTTGCATTTATAGTCTTTCCCTTTTGTCTTGTTTCTCTTACTAGCTGGAATTTGGTTTGTCTTGATGTATTTTTAGTCCCTATGCATTTATGTTATTCCTTCATTCTTTTCATCATGGTGCAATCCCTTTTTCAGAGCAATACAGAGATACCAGTCTTAGCATATACCACAGAAATCTTTCAAAAGCCTGTCCAAAAGCATGTCTTATTTATTCCCTAAGAACAACTCAGAGACCTGTCTCTGCCACAGGTAAATGAATGGGCTGACTATTACCCTGGTGACCTTGTAGTCACTAGATTCAGTGATAAGCGGCTCCGTTCTCCCCAGTTTATGACCAACAGCGTTAAGTTATAATTAGATCAAAACCTGCCAAGAGACATAACATTGCACTAAAACTTTTAATAATGTCTCCCTAAAATTTTCCTTCTGAGATGGTTATAGTCTAGCTTTCTCTGTCAAAACTACAGCAGAGATTCAGGCTGAAGAAATATCTTTTAGATCACTTTTTTTGCAAATGGTTCCAGTGTTACATTTACTTCCATTTAACAAGGGCCTAGGCTCTGCTTTTGTTTGGGTGCTCCTATCTGTCAATAACAAGGGACAGCAAAAAGAAAACAAGAAAACCCACCCCACACAGCTCATCTCCACACAACTGTAGGTCTTGCCAGTTATCTCAGCATCAGAGTCCTGGGTTAACTACAGCATAACCCTCCCACCTACACATTTCATAGTACCCTTCAAAGCAAGCTGGAAGAAAAGTTTTAAGTAATTTCACCCCTAGATGAGAGCTTGAATTAGTCATTCAGAAAATTTCAGTGACTTCATACAATCCACTGCCTCAGTACCTCCAATATGCTATCATAGCATATTATAACCTTGTCAAAACATTATATTAAAATTTTCAACTTCACATATCAGTTACAGATCAGACTTTCTAAATGAAGTAACTAACATACATGATGATGACATTCTACTTTATCCAGTTTTGATGTCTCTAATGAAAGAAATTGGTAAACAAATTGATACCATTTTAAAGAGCATCCTTGACTCCCTGCCAAGATTGGCATCTCTGTGTGGCTCTGAAAAAGTGATTGCATCAGCAATGAAAAGAACGAAGGAATAACACAAACACATCAGGATTTAAAATTAAGACAAAAATGCAAAAGGGTGTATTTTACAGGTTTCTTCATATATACCTTTTTAATGATAATATTGTCCTGTTCTAACTGTACCAGCATAAGCAAAACAGTACACCATCTCTTCATCTTCATATGAATGTACTTCCCTAAGTAAATAGGTGCTTTATAGAGGCAACCATGCCTCAAAGAAAACCAAAACTGCAGCCACAATATGAAGAATATCTGAAAGAAAACCCTGATAAGCTAAGCAATACTGGTGCAGCTATCAAAGACCAGCTTTTGAATAAATTCCTAGAACAGAAAAGCAGTGTTTCTTAGGAATTTGTGCTGGTTTCTCTCAATTTTTCTGTCTCTTGTGACTAGGTTCACATTCTCCATTTAGATAAACTGGCATGGGGACAAGCCTGCATGGAGTAGGACTGAGTTCTATCCCTCAAGTCAATCACACAACCTTTATTCATTTCTTAAGAATCACTGTGCAGGGTTTGTGTGGTGGGGTTTTTGATAGCTGTGAAGGGGCTACAGCGGTGGCCCCTGTGAGAATCTTCTTGAAAGCTCCCCCGGCTCCAAGGCAGACCCACCTCTGGCCAAGGCCAAGCCAATTAGCAATTATCACCTCTGTGATAACAAGGGGAACCTGGGAGGGGGTTGGGGGACTTTTGAAGAAGAGTTACAAGAAGGACACCTATGTGAACACCAAGGTCAGTGGAAGGAAGAAGGAGAAGGGGGGGGGGAGATGTGCCAGAGAAGAGACTGCCCTGTAGCCTGGGGAAAGATAGTAGGGCTGCCCCCCTGCCACCCATGGGTGTCACCAGAGAAGCAAAGATCAGCCTGCAGAGGACCCCACACTGGAGCAGGCAGCTGCAACTGAACAAGGCCAGGACTCTGGGAAGAAGCAGCCCCCACTGTTGTAGTTCAGCCCTAGGACTGCATCTCACAGGGCTCACAAACACTGGAGCAGCATGGAAACGACCACAGCCTGTGGAAGAACTCATGCCAGAGACAGATCATGGAGGACTGTCTCCTGTGAGAGGGGAACCACATGGAGCAGGGGAATGATGCAGAGGAGTCCCCACAAAGAATAAGGAGCAGCGGACTGACTGAGTACCCTCCATAACTTTCCCCCCTCCTGGGAGAAGGAGGTAGAGATATCAGGAGCAGAGCTGAGCCCAGGAAGAAGGAGGGGTGGAGGGGAAAGGTGCTTTTAAGGTATGGCAGTGCTTCTTACTTGCCCACTCTGTTAAGTGTCATTGTTGTTAGTGTTTGAATTAAAGTGGATTTTTTTTTTTTCCTTCTCCTATGAAGTCTGTCTTTTGTCCAGAACCATAATGGGTAAATGACCCCTCTCTGTCTTTATCTCCATTCCCAAGCCTTTTCTTCATTTTTTCCTTCCCAGCACTGGAGGGGAAGGGGTGCATGAATGGATGCATGGTGCTCAGTTGCTCTCTGGGCTCAAACCACGACAATTATTCATATGTTCTGACATGCTGTGACAAGCTATCAAGCTACAAATATGTAGGTGTCTGTCTTAATCCTCAAATACAGCAGTATACTATGTAACACACTGTTTTCAGTCATTAAACCAGCAGCCAATTACTAAACCATCCAAAAACTTCATCAAATACATCTTTACTGATGTCCATCATGATCTTTATTTAAAAAAATGCTTTATTTATGAGGTTGCAGGATGAATTTTCAATTTTCTATTTCAACAACAAAACATGCTGAAGGATGCCTCTGGCCTGTTTAACGCCATGTGCTCTCACAACACCCACCTTCAGCCTTTGCCATGTTGGCTGGATTTTATATCCTAACTGAAAAGTGACAATTCCAGATGGGTCAAAAGAGAGAGGTAGTCTCCCCTACAGAAAAAGAATAATCACTTTAAAAGAATGTAGAAACAAACTCTTAGGGGAGCCTGAGCATTCAAAGAAAATTTGATTCTACTATCTGGATGATATGTTGGGTTGACAACTCTTATGCCTGCTCCGAAGAACATGTTTCAGGGTATGAAGTTTTCAGTTTCTTTTGCAAGCAGCTATTCATACATGCACACACAGAGAGAGTGTCGGTCTTCATCCTTCAGCTAAGATCTGACTCAGACGCGGGAGTCAAACATATACATAGGTGTGACAAAAATTTGGCCAGAGTTGTGCATTTCTTAATTAGGCTTTAAAACATCCCAGTTTATTTTATTCCAATAAATCCTAGGCAATAGTATTAGTCTGTTCTACAGATGGGTAAAAAGAGGCAGAGCTAGTGCCAGCTGCTTTGTCACAGCTTATATGATTGATTTCATACTTGATGGCTCTCTATTCTATGAGGTGAACCATAACAGGTAAGCTTAATGCAACTGGCCAAGTCTTCACAGTAAGAATCTCTTTGGCTGGAATAAGAGGCAGATGGTAGTCTGGAACACATCTCTAGTTCTCCTTGCCTGAAGCACTCTCTGTTTGAGCTACAGACAGTTTCTTCTGCAGATAAGAAGGAAAACAGGGAGGGTAATATCTACAGGTGGTGATCCCTCATAGTTTATGACCAGTTTCTCCTTATTTTGATATCTCCTGATTTCCTACTGCAGGTAAATCTAGAGCTGCCGGATGACATATAATATGAATGTTAAACAGTATTTTGAGACTGCAGGAACTGTGACCAAAATAAACAGAACTCTGCATTAAACCAATGGTTTGTTAAAGTTTCAAAAGGATAGTAGTAGGAGGGAAAAAATAAAAATGGAGCTTGGAAAGTCACCTAACGTATCCCTTTTCTTGACAAAAGCTTGTCCTGTATTTACTTAAGAGAGCCCCCAAATCTATCCAGTCTCCCTTGATGCAATTAAACTCACTAGTCCTCCTAAGTACAGCTTCTCCACAGATTCCTTCAGTAATACAGAGTTTAGAGAAAATACTGAAGAGAAACACAACCCAAATTCCCTCATGATTTTCTCATTGGTCAGATTCTATGGATCTCTGATCATATTTCCCATTTCTGATGCATTCTCTCCTACTGGCTCATATTCTTCTTGATTTATGGTAGCTGGAACCAGATAACTGTATTTCTGCAGAGACATTGTTAAAGAACCACTGCAGTTTTAGGCAGCTATACACCTAACAACAATTTCTTCTAACCCATGCTTCCCAGCTTGCTTATGAGAATACCCTCTAAGGTTTTAACACACTCTTAAAAGTCAAGGTATCCATTTCCTACCTTCTATCCATACAATTTTTTTAACTCATTACAGAAGTAGAATGGTTTGACAGGATTTTTCTTGACTAACAGTTATTATCACAGATTTAGCAACTCCTTGATATTTAAGTAGGTTTTTTCCCCTTCAGGAACTGAGGTTAAACTGGTCTATAACCACAACTCTTTTTAACTCTATTAAGTATAGCCACAACATTTAACATTTTCCAGTCATCCAGAAACTCTCCCATCTTTCACTAGTTCTCAAGAAAAATGAGAATTTGCCTGAGATTGGTTTGGCCTGCTCACTAAGTATCCTAAGGTGAAATGCCAGCAGGAACACTGGGTCTAACATTGATTTGCTTAAGTAAGCAGTTGGTGTTCTGCTCCATCTTTAACTAAATTGAGTCCATTTGCTCCCTTTCTCTTTGTAATACATTTGCACCATTTTCTCTTGTTCTCTCATCTTCAGCTTTCTTCCCCCACACAACTCTCCCATAAATTCTCTTCACTACAAGATCAGCATGCAGGTTGAGACTTACACTTTCAGGCAGACAGCCTTCAATGAACAGACTTACAGGAGTTTTGTTTGCCAGAATTTAAATAAGGGCAATGGTTTGCATTGGAATGCATGGGCTGAAGCAAGACATAGTAGTTTGTTTATGCCTACAATTGGCTACATGCCCAGGATAAGCTTTTTAGGTCAGAGCAGGCTGTTGTAAAGTGGGGGAGAATGAAGGGCACACCAGCAATCTGATGTTACAAATTACTAGGCAGTTCCTTACTAACAATGTGATCATTTCTCTTATCCTGTCAGAATAGCAACTGCTAGACTGTAGGGTAAGTAGACAAGGTAGGCTTAGTGAACCCACAATAGGCTGGTACATACTTGGTAGCCAAATTCAGATTCCAAGTGTTTTAAGTACTAACTCAGCTGCATCCGGGGCTCTGCCTAGAGAGGTCTCCCACTTATATTGTTTTAAAATCTCCTAATGCCAACAACACAAAGCTGTTACCTGGTATCATCATCAGCTAAACCTTTGATGTTTGAAAGGCTGGTCACAGCTCAGCAAGCCACCCACCTGACAAGATCCATTCCAAGCAAGGCTTCAGATTCAGAAGCTGGTTCTCTGGTCACCACGGCTTCATTAGCTACACAGACTCCATGCTCATTAGCTCCCATTTCTGCCCCCCAAAGCCAAGAGGGCCTGCTCAGCACAACAGCATGAGTCTTCGGCACCTGCTCAATCTCAATATATGTGCACTGCAGAGAGAGCAGAAAGAAAAAAAAGCAAAACAATTGCAAGCACTGTAAAGCTGTGACTGAGTAACACAAACCTTCAACGTACAGACAGGACACACGTTATTTAAAAAAAAAACCCATTCTTGTCTTGTGTATGAGCGAAGAACTTTTTTAAACAACATTTAACTGTCGTTTGAACATTTGCATCCTTATATTGCAAAAGTCTGGGAAAATACATCTCTCTTCATAGTTGTAGAGAGTCAAGAGTCAAGCAGAACCCAAGTGCTAGAATCAGTGGAAAGCAGCAACAGACAAACTGTCCTGTTACTGTAAAGAAACACAGGTCATGTTTGTACATAGTAACAGCATCAAACCATTCTACCATCTCAACTAAGCGCAATCTCCAATACTTTATTAAGTACACTGTATAACAATGGTAACTGGACAAAGTACATTAGAAGGCTCCCCCCTCTCCCTTGCTGCCTCCCCTGCAGCTGCCCCCAGGAATGAGACTGCTGATACAAAGGAAAAAAAAAAAATCAAGACTTGAAAAGATTCAGTGGAATGCTTTGATAGTCACAGGAAGTAAAACACAGGCATTGTTTTTGCTTAAAACTGCTGTTTCTGCAATTTTAAATGGCCTACTGTAATCAGAGGTCTGAGAATGTATTCTGACAAGTGAAAAATACAGGGGAAAGCTGCAGAGAAGTCATCGAAACTGTAAGGAAAAAAGAAATTATGTTATCTTTCAAATATATTTACTTTTCCCTTGCTCTAGGACTTTAAAACAAGCACTGTTTTCCCAAACAGCATGGAAGAGAGCTTGAACCATCATTAGATCATTGGCTTCTAGAGGCCAAAGGAATGGGCTTTACATATTACTGCTGGGGTCCCATTAAGTTTTTCTAAGACCAAACTACAGAATTTTCTTTTGATGAAACTTAAGATGCCTGTGGTATTTATGAGACAGCTGCTAGTGTCCAGCATTCCTGTCATAACATCTTTCTGGCAGGAAGTAATATGCAACATTGTTCTGGAGGAATATTGGGTCAGACATATCAAAGCAAGAGGATGAGCAGAATGGACTTGTGCACTGTAAGTTGTTTGCCATGAAAATAGATGCCCTGTCTACATTAAAACCTAAAGCCAAAGGAATAAGTCCAAAATTATTAGCAGGGAGAAGCTATTTTTTTCCTAACCTGTCCTTCCCCCTCTAAGGACTAGACAGCATGATCATCTTCAGCCTCAAGTTTTAAGCAATGGTTTTACAGTAATAGTTATTCTATCATGCAATTAAAATGTATAACAGACCATCTTTGATCAAAAATTGCATTTTTAGAGTCCTTCACTCTGACTATGCAAGGACAGAAGAAATGAGCTTGCCACCTTCATTAGTAATTGTGTGTGAACAGGTCAAACTTATCTTTCTATAAAAGCAGAGAAATTACAGGTGAAATAAGCGGATGATTTCTCACAGAGGGTTCATGATTAAAAAAAAAAAAAAAAAAAGGATGGCCAGGGAACTCTCTCATTCTAAGGAATTAAAAATAGAGTAGGGACATGCTTCCCTTTTCCTTTCTGCTGTATGCTTAATTTTGATTTTTGGCTTATGCAGTAATGTATGCTTAATTTTGATTTTTGGCTTATGCAGTAAGACCCCAGCAGGGACCTACCTGCTGCCTTCGTTGCAGAAACTCCCTATTATTTGAACAAGCTGATGGACCAAATTGTTTATATAGTAATACACTGCAATTTTGTAGAGGCAGATTCATCATCTACTGAGATGCAACGACCTCCAACACTGGCCAGGAGCTAAGACTGGACTAGTATACTTTATACAGTTCACCCTTCGTTTCATTTTCTAATTTCTTATCAACATACCCCCTACTCCATTTGAGCTGTTAACAAGCAAATCTCATATTCTGTGCAATTTTTTTTCAGAGCTTTAGGTCACTGCTGCTTGGATAAGCACTAATGCATGTGTGTGTGTGAGTGAACAGAGAATAACTGTATTTCCTGGATGTGCAAAGGAGATGCCACAGCAGGAAAAGAGGTTAGGCCAAGCACCTTCCCCCCATTACATGTGAAGACATGACTGGAGCAGCTATCAGGAGCCAGGTCTGCAGCTCCAACCTCTACACAGACCAAGTCTCGGCTCCCTACATCTCAAAGGTAGTCTGCTATCTGGAGTCATCCTGCAGAGCCATGCAGAGAATGAATCTTCTTAACTCCAGAGCAGAAAGCAAAAACCTAGATGCAGTGTGGAGGAGAGTTCAGCACTCCATAAAGCCCCACTTGCATAGCGTTCTCTGGCTGGATAGCCCTATTATACAAGCTTGCTTACACTGACAATTTAACTTTCTAGAAAGAAAAATAATGAAAACACTCTGAAAACTGACAGTTAGGCTAAAAAAATTCTGAATGCCTTTTCTCTGCAAAACATATTCTGGTGATCCTTGCTACCAAACGCTTATTACTTGGGGCCTCATTCCAAAATCAAGCATTTCCAAAGCTGCTATTCATTATAAGGATTTTATTGTCAATGGTAACAGTCAAGAAAAGGGAAAGAGGAAATTGTTTGCTCCTTCTTGAAGGATCCAGAGCATTTTGAAAAAAAAGTGCTTTTGCTTTGTAACTATGTAATCAGGCCAGAAAACATGTTACAGAGGCTTCTCTATACACCCTCAGAATACAGTTGTCACCTTCTGTATTGCTTGTTTCCCAACCCAATGACAAGTGAACACAGACCATATTTTCATATTGTTATTTTCAGCTTCCATACAATAACTTATGTACACAGACAATGTTCAAGCCTTATTGATATAAATTGCCTTAGAAGACCTAAATAACAGAAAACCATTCTAATCCAAGAGTAGATGACAGGCCTTGTAAAACTACCATTGACTTGATTCTTGTTCAAAAATCCTTTGCCACGGTTATTAACAATGATGAAGAAGCCTTAATAAGATTTTACCTTCCCATTCAAATGATTTACTCCAGTAAGCAGAAAAGTAGGCACTCAACAGGACTGATGTATTAAGACAGGCATCTGGTTCATATTTGTTAACAGGTATGAGCTTCTCAAAAAACTAGGGTCTAGATGCAACAACACATTACTAATTTTAAACATAAACCTCTCACTCTTCATAACTCCATGCCCCCTTAAAATAACATCAGAAAAACTCTTCTCCAGATAAAATAATATCTTCATGCATGAAACAGAGGAACTGTGCTATCCACCTGTAGCCGAGACACATCAATTGTAAAGGCAGGTCAACTAAAGCCAGTCACTGGATTTGCAGTACAGCAAACCGTTGCTACTAATTTCAGAAAAATCAGAACATAGCTTATAAACAGCTCAGACATGGAAAGAAATAGTCAGGGAAAGACAACACTGTCCCCAAAAAACCTCACTGGCCACTAGATCTCTAGAAACAGGAGCTCAGATGATGACAGGATTTCAAAAGCAAGCACAAACCACAACCTCCTTGTCCCCTCTCCTGCACCTCACCAATCTGGCAAATCCCTCCAGCACAACAGCAAAGCAGCCTGTTCTACTGAGAGCTGTGCCAAAGTAGGCAGTGACAAATAAAATAGACATAAGGTACTGCTGTGATTCTGCTTGCTATCACCAGCCCCATCGTTAAAATTCCTGAAGAATCCAACCTCAGCATTTCCTAACACTAACATTTTTCTTTAAGTATGAATGTTAAAAACAGAAGAACACTGATACATTTGGTGGCAAAGGCTGTGAGTGAGTGGTGTCAGGCTCCATTGATTTGCTAGCACTCCAGCTCTGAAAGCAGCATAACTGGCATCACGCCCTGTGACAGTAAACTCCCATGGGGAAATATAAAAGTAGAGAACAGAGAATTCACATACAAGAGATGTAGCCAACAACTTTAAAGAGAATTGAGCAGACTGGAAACTAATGACATTTCTTTTATTTCACTTACAGTATCAAGAAAAGAATCTTATCAAGGCAATTCTAAGTATAGTACAAGGAATAAATGTACCTCCTACCCCAGCTAGGGCATGCAGATTATGTTGGAGGTATTCCAAAAATAGACACAACAGTCATAAGTACAAGAGATTTCTTCTTTCATTAATGAAAAGAAACTATTGTGCAGCTCCTACTGTACTCAGGCTGCAGAAGCCTGATTCCTAGCACTGTCAGTCAGGTCATTATGAAATATCAATGAAATCACATAGGCTTTGGCCCTGGATAACAAAGGCAATAGTCAGGGAATGCTTTAGAAAGAAATAATCTTTGAAGAAGGGCCATGAGACTCTAGATTACGGAATAGATTCCTCCACACCACCCCCTCATCAGATCCAGGCTCTGACTTAGCATTAACTCTTTGCTTAACTACTTCAAGCACTGCCATACTAAAGCACATATTTGAAAACAGCCAAAATATCTGTACTATCACAGTGATGAGAAGTTGCATCATGGCTGCTTTTAACCCCTTCCTGAAGAGCAATGGCAAAAATGTCATGAGGCAGTCTTGCAGCCTGCTGCTTCTGTGGCCATCAAGACATCTAAACTGACATCTGGAACTGTCTAGAGAGGTGATTTCTGATTTCACAGGTGACATGGGCTACCTCGGCACTCCTATTATGCTGAAGTGGAGGACTGGAAAGCTAGAACATGGTTGTTAAAGAAAGCCCCTCAGACCATCTCCTGTGGATATGCCTGATAGAATATGTTTTACAGATAATTCTTTTGCTGCAACAAATGCAATAGAGCTCAGAGTGGGAATAACCTCTGAAAAGAGAAACATACAAGCAGTAGCACACAATGCAAATGTGGCTAGTTGATGCTGTTACCACTGCTTGCTTATGCACTAAGCAGCAGTGAAAGGCACCTGGACGACTTGACAACACCCATTAAGCATGCTCATGACATCATCTACTAGCAGCAAAACTGTTGTGACGCAGTGGAGGGGACAGCCGTATGCCAGGATAAATCTAGCTTGGGTACATCTCAAGTAGTCAGCCCTAGTTCTAGTGGTCACATAGTCAAACCAAAATGGTGAACAAAAGTCTCTCCAGTGGCAGGATGAATCCTCAGGTAGCTAGTTTTCAAAAAACACATACTATGCTAATACTTGGATCCTCTTATTGTAGTCAGATATAAATAACAGCAAGTGTACAATTACAGAACAAAGCCAATTTCTGCCACAGTAGAGTGCCTCTTACTACTTCATATTAAGAACAGTTCTCTTTTTATGAAGACCCTGGTACACTTTACTTAAGCTTCTGCATCTGCATATTGTTCTATTTGTTGCAACCAATAACTGTAAAATTTGAAACTATGCATCTGATCTCTCGCAGTCATTTATCTTGAAGACTAAGCATAAGAGATTTTATTCTAGAAAAGAATTAGAGAAACTAGAAAAAGCCGAACCATTCACCTCTCAAAAAGCAAAACTACAAACCCTTTGGCCTACTCTAACCTACTTTATCAAGCCACCAAGGAGCCTCAGGCACATGAGCCACAGTATGGAGATGTGCTCAACAAAATTAAATATAAAAATGTTTAAACAAATAAAATACCACTAAATGCAGCAAGGCACCCAAGGCTGAGAACACTCTCTGGAGACACTATATGTTAGAGTCAATTCAGCAGTCAAGAATTCACCTCTTGTTTTTTAAGTTACCAATCTAGCAGTCTCCTGGGAGATGAGCAAAAGTAAAACTGAAAGAGGGGTGAAGCTTAATTCAATTTTTCCAATAGTAAGAAGCAGATTTCAAAGATGCCACAAAAAGCCCATGACAGAGATATCCTTTGAACTCTCAGATATCCCAAGACTGATTTCTTTGCTTGGCCACTTCAAAATGCCTGCTCACATACCTGTTTTGGCACAAGTAAACAGTTTGGGTCAAGATGGGATTGTTGACAGTTTTTTGCCCCACACAATTCCAGCACTCTCCCTCCTCTTCCTCTCTGTTTAATTAAAAAACAAAACAAAACAAACAAAAAAAAAGCAACCCACATCACATTAAAGAGATTAAGGAAAAAAAAATAGTCCAAGCTAATCAATTCTGCTTTGGTAGTAGAAGGGAGCAAAGCAGCAGCACTCCTACAGTAAAAACAGAGGCTTTGAGAGGGCAGAATACCCAAGAGATTATGGCTTCTACCTCTGAACTGGTGCAGGCTTATGCATTGTGCTACAAAGCAAAGTCAAACACATTAGTTTAAAGGCCAGTGGCCTGCAATGGAGCAGAACAAAGAAAAAGCCCACATTAGCCAAGCAACAGACTCTGCTGAAGGCAGAAACCACTTTCTCTCTTTTATTAGTTGCTGTCTGTCTGCACAGAGCCTCTCCTCCACCTCTGTGCAAAGTGTAAAGGTTAGCTTAAATAAGGTAGCTTGAGGTGAGCCATCTGACTGCATGTGTCATGAGATAGGCTGCTTACACAGACAGTTACTGGGTCTCAGCTGAGAGTCAAGAAAAAGCAGCTTCCTAAACTATCTCTGAATTGTATGCCTTTCGATTACGATGTTTTTTATCTACATAGAGTAAATTAAAAGTTTCATTGTGGGCACAAATACTACTGAGTTTCATCAAGGTTTCCTGCCCATCAGCAGTTACCCATAGAGGTACCATAGTGGGGATGCCCAGGTTCAAGTTCACAGCTGCAGTAACACAATTGTAAGTGTGGCACTGTCACTCTAATCTGGAGGCTTCCCAAAGAGCAAATTCTCAGTAGATTCAGCTGCCGCTTGGCTTCTGTCACCAGATTCTGAACATCTTACCCCTAGATATAATGCAGATAACCCAAAGAGCTGGCGTAAGAGGGAATCAAAGTATACCAGAACTAAACTGTGGCACTGGCACAATGCCTGTTGATTATGTTACAAATACGAGAATTAAGATACCTCCAGCTCCAGCTAATACAAAGCCAACTTTAGTACAGTCAAAGTCTACTTTCCAAGCTTTATACCTATCTTGCAACACCAGAGACCCCTCAGTTAGCTTCAGGTGAGTTTTTATGCCTGCAGTGGTCAGATGAACACAGAGCAAAAAATATTACTGCTCTTCTGAAAACTCAAGAGCAAGGGAAGGCAGGACAGTATCCTTTAAAAGAATATATTAAAAATAGAGAAACCAAGAAACCAACTAAGGCATGACTGTGCCATAAAGTTTTGGAGAATACAAAATTTCTCCTGCCTCACAGAGGGCTGGCTTTAAGTCCGGAAGAGTGTTTAATATGAACATATTAGAGAAATTTTGTATATTCCACAATTCGATAGACTTCGTTGTAGACCATCCTTTCTATTTTCCCCCCTCCACTCCTCCATAAGAAGTGGCATGCTGTTAAGATTAAAGAGCTTTTACAGCTCTATACTGAAGCAAGCAACCATGACTATTTTCAAATCATGGATAAAAGGTCAAATTAGAAGAAAGGGAAGTTGATCTCAAAGGAAAAAAATCCACCTAGAAAATTAATTTGAGAAAAAATCATCCACTCAAGTCTTCTTCAGGCAAAAAAACTCCACAGCAAGCAGTAAGTTACTAGAGGATAAGACAAATCTAGTCAGTAAAATACCTTAAGAGAGGCTTGCATCTTAGAACTCATACAACATGAATTCTCACATATGAAAAAATCTTAAAATACAATCTGGGGAAAAAATAACACACTTTTAGATGAGGAATTCAAAAAAGAACCCTATTTATGCTTAAGGGAACAATATTTCACCTGCATGCACAAGTTTACTAGACTGACCAATATGACAAGGAAGAGTGCTGATCAACATCTGCCACTGCAAAATGACAACACAAGACAAGAACACACTTTTGAGAAAGCTGTTACACACACAGAACAGACCTTTATGAAAAGCCCCATTGTTCAGGGTCTTGGGAACCTGCTGGCATGGTGGGGAGGAATTATGTTGATGAGTTAGCTGCAGGGTTACTTGTCTGGTAGATACAGCCACAAAGGTCAAGCTTAAAATGACTTGCAGTATTCACTGAATTCCATTCTTTAAGGCCCTTCCACAAACCAGCTGACAGCTATATAGCATAGTCTGTCTGATTCCTTTATGGCCATAAACTAACTGAACAACTGTGCCATTTTTGGTTACATCATGCATTATCACACTTACAAACATGAGCAGCACATAACACAAAGAGGATACAGATTTCCTGAGAGAGTCTTTCAAAACAACCTATGCTGTTGGTGTGATGACCTTAACAGAAGGTCAAAATATGAGGGATAGCTACAGATAAGTAATCCAAATTTGATACACGTTGGATTACATTACCTGCAAAGAATAGAATATAATGAAAAGCAAGTCCACCATCATTGCTAAGTGAAGGTAAAGGATCACACATCTAACATAAGAAACCAATGAAAATGTACAATATGTAGAGAAAAGCTGTTCATTTGGAAAAACATTCTAGGATGGATGAGAGGGAAAATTTAGTCAGAGGCACAAAGGATTACTGACTTACAGTAATATGAAATTGGTCAATCGCATTTTTTCCATTTGCAAAGTACATTTAATTTTCTCAGACCCGTTCAGTTAGCTTTATAAAACACAAGAAAGCTGTAGGAAAAAAAAAAAAACACACTACCCAATGATAACTGAACTGTTGACAGTTTTCATGGGTTTTAAAAAACAAAGTAATAATTCTGAACATGTCAAAGGCTACACCTAGAAGCTCTGACCTTCCTCTCCACCCCCCCTTAGCTAATTATCTCTGACAACTCAGTAAATTGGCTTAAAAGGTGGATATAACATTGCATGCCTGCCACTTAAAAAACGTGAAGCAGCTGAATTCAAGTCCTTCCTTACAGTTTTTTTTAACTTTTAGAGGTACCACTAACAGTACACAAGGAAGTAACAGACATTTCACAAGCTCTGCCTATAGGCAAGCATGTATGTGTTGTAAGACAAGAGTAGTCTTAGACACCTCGCTGCAATAGGAGAAATACACACATTACATCTAATTAACAAAAACTAAAGCCCCTACTTTGGTTCTCCCATCACAAAGAGTTAGCGTGTTTGACATTGCCATCTTTTTATTCACTAGCGTCCTTAAATTCATAAAACATCAAAATCTAGAAGCAAATTTAACAGCCTAACACTTGGATTACAGAGCTTTTATTGATTCTGTCAACCTTTCACAATTTCTACAGCAAAGGGGATTATGATACTTCGTAAAAGACCTTTGAAGTGGCCAGTTTTAAAAGAAGAAAAAAAAAAAGGTTATTTCTAAAGAGAATTACTCTACAACACTGGTATATGCTAGACTTGTCTGATTGAACACACTCTCTCTCTGAAGGCAGAAAAAAAAAAATCTTGAACTTTAAAGAAAAATACAACTAAATCTATGCTTAGGTCTGTCCAAAGGGGAGCAGTTAAAGGACTCTGCAAAGATATGTGACAGCCTTTAGATCCAATAAAACAATTAAAATCAGTATCTTGTTTTAAACAGGTTACTCAAAATACCCATGAGTACAAAAAAAAAAACCAAAACACCACATTAACAATACTTAGTGCTGAGTGCAACAAAGTTGCAGTGATAAGCCACTGCTTGCACTGCTCCCAGAGCAACTGAAGATGTTTTTATTCTGTACTAAGAGGAAATACAAAGAATTTCAGTGAACATCTGAAGCCTGTATGTTTCTGTACAGCACTGTACTTGCAAAACCTCAGGCTAGCTAATGAAAAATTATGCAACAGCACAGACTAGCAGAGGACAAAGCCATCTAATTAGGCTGTAAGTCCCTGCTTTAAAAAAAGATATTAGCCCACTCCAGTCCCTTGTCTAAAAGGGCATCTTCACCACAACAAATCTTAACTTCATATGAAAAAAAAATTAAAAATTCAACATTTTAAGGGGAAACATTCAACATTTTAAGGGGAAAGCTTGAAGATACTGTTTAGGAGAATAAATGTACAAACTGCAGCATGCTGCGCAAAGGGATTGTGCTCCCTTTTTCCAAAAGGGCTGGCAAAAGAGTCCAGTTTATGACTGCATTCTATAAAAGGCATTAAACTGGTTCACCATGCGGTGGGAGAGGGATCATAATAGATTTTACATAGATTAATTTTACTCTTCAGCAAATTATGACAGCATCAAAGATGTAAGATACCACTATGCAAGATATGGGGCAAGGAAATCAAAAGAATCAAGTACTCTAACATTAAGTTCCTACGAAGTATTCGCCATTAATACATACGTATAAAAAGTATACAAACACTCCAGAGCAGGTTTTGGAAGTTGTTCTTACACAATAACACAACCTTTTTTTTTTTCCCCACTACTATGAAGAGAAGCTTTAAAAAATACTGTTCTGAAGTTTTTTTCTTGTCTTATTGCCACAGATGCATTCCGTATGCTAGCACAGGTCTACAACAGCACTACTAATACAGCACTGCAATTAACAGCAGTTAGTGCTTTTGGATGAGATGGGGAACTTCTTAATCCAAGATTAAACCACTTAATAATGCATGAGTTGCAGTAGATGTTGGTAGCAACGGGAATCAAGAGAACATTAACTGTTAGAAAGAACAGCACAAGATCTTCTGAAATTTGGAAGACATCCCATTTGAAAGACAATTAAAACTGGCACTGGCCTAAGATCTCTTCTGGGGAAGCAACAATTATATCCACAAAGGACCTGTAGGGATGAGACACACCAGCCTGGTGCAGAACACCTAGTGTCCTCAGCCTTCTGCACAGCCACAGGGACAGAAGGAAGCTAAATGCAGGGAACCTCACAGCTCCTGCTTTCCCAGTTGCCAGCCAGAACATGTGGACTCCAAAAGCTCCTGACAGTGCAGACTGATCAGGCTCCATGTTCTCTGCTAAAATGGCTACCTGCATCAATCCTTGTCTTTCATTCTGCTGTCTCAAGTCTCTTCATTCCACCTTCACTGAACACTTCCCTCTTCCTGTCATCTTGTTTCATTTTTCCCTCTGCTTCTTCACCCTTCTACATCTGCTTATCCTTTCATTTCTCCTGTCAGTAAAGTGAGGCTGCAGTAACAAACTATAATTAAAATTACTACCATTAGGTCCCTATCAACCTACATCCATGGCATCAGCACCCAGCTTCAGGACTCCACATCCAGCAAGAAAGCACAGCACCGAAAACTGACCCTGATGAAGGTGCCTCAGCTGCAAAACACATCAAAGCCAACTGTATGTACAAGAGGTACGCCTGGCTTACAAAGTTTATGTTCTTATTTTCCTGCTCTTGCATTCCCTTATTGGAGCCCAAGTTCTTTGAGGCAGAGATTTCTGGCTACCTATCTTGCAATATGCCTAGCGTAGTCAGGCCGCTTTACAACGGTTAAACAAACACCATGAATGAGAACAATTCATACAGCAAGTGACAAACTGAAAATTTGCTTCTAGTTCCAGTTAGCTGGCATACTTTTCCCTTAAAAGGAAAAGGCAAGCAATAGACCACACGGTGCAGGAATCTGAGATATCTCCAGCCTGTCTGCAGGAGAAGTACAGATCATGGATTTTTGCTCAATTAAGTTTCACTTTCAGGACTTCAAAAAAATCTTGTCTCTACTCAAGAGAAGCTTGAGTGAAGGGAACAAGGACTCCACAATCTGACAAGAAAAAATACAGCATTCATTTCTTCCAATAATAGTAATTTCTCACAGTTTGAATGCAACAATTCACCCTTACCTCAACTTTGCTTCCTGGATCATGAGCTGCAGCAGCGAAGTAGACCACCTCCTGTACTTCATCCCTAGGCCGTGCAGAGTTCTTTCCAAACACCACCAGTCCATCTTTAGAACATGGGGGAAAGGCTACAAAACAGTAACTTGGGGGAGCTGCAGCCATCCTAGAAAGGAAAGGAAGAGTGAACAAACAAAACTAGTGTTTGCTGAATTCATAATTGCATGCATTAGAGAATCATTCAGTCTACCACTACTTGCTGTAGCTAAGAGACAGTGCATTCCCTCTATCTGTCAGTTGATTGTCCAATGATAACAGAAGAACAGGTCAGATCAGAAGATGCTTATCTGGATCTAATAAAACAAATTACAGTCATTTTCAGACATTTTTCAACCAAGCCTTGTGAAGGCATAAAGAAGAGGAAAAATGTCAAGATAACTGTACCTTAAGGAATCTACTTAGTCCCCACAGAAAAAAAGATATTCTGCACCAGAGCTGTTCGGAAACACATGACCTAGATGTATTCTGCTGACTCAGGCAAGTGCAGAGACACAGAATAATTTTTAAATAATTTACTCTCTCTGTTTAGTATTTTAAAAAAGGAGAGAGAAAACATGTTTGAGGGATTCCTGAGGGAAGACAATGGTGTAACTGGAAACAGAACAAAGATATAGCACAATTATATCAAAAACTGTCTTGTCAATTTATCTACTCAGATGAGCAAGAGACTGAAGCACTAATTGCACTTTATTTTCTCTGTGGTTTGAGTGCATTGCTGCTCTTGCATAAAGTTAATTGATTGCAGTTTATTTGTTTATGCAGGCTAATGTGAATAATCTTTAAAATGCTTGTAGGATAGCACAGTTATTTTAAGAGTTTAAGTATGACAATATATTAATATGTAAACTGTTTCAGGACTATGACACTACTGTAGCTGGTCTTGTGTGCTCTGCCATATCTGACTTTTTTTCCACCATTCAGGGAAACTTCTGGCACATATGCCTAAAAAAGATAAAGGTGGGATGTTTATTGCTTGTTAAAATATTACTCAAGACAGATGTCTGAGATTTCTTCATAGATCTTAACCACTGCATTAGAAATTCCAGACCCAAAATGAATAAACATATTCCTCTCCTCCCTCCACAATATCTTCAACAAGTAAAAAATATCTGCACACATTTGGACTCCTTAGAAACAACCAATATAATCCAAAGTTTTCCCTAAAAAAACTGGTAATTTATTTGAGAGACAACGCTGGGAGTGGGGGTGTGTGCAAAGCTGGTTTTGATCATTAACTTGGACATCTCTCAAACTATTCAAATTAGACTTTTTTTTTTTTTTTTTTTTTTTTTGAGCACACACTTCTGGTGGAATAGCAGGCTTTCAATATTAAACCAAAAAAAGAAAAGGGCTATAATCCATAAAGTGGTAACTGTTTGTGAAGAAAACACTTAAGAGCTTGCCTATAGACTATGAACAGGTCACACAGATGCTCAGCCTTGCAAAAAAAACTTGAAGACAAGACGTGTGTTAAAGGTGTCCTCTATCAACACAATGTGGGATGATAAATTGTCTAAGGAACTCACATAACCTTTTAATTTAGATAAGATTATATACAAGAATAATCAGCCAGTTGAGTTGAAAATGCACTGCGGAACAAACAAACCCCTTTTTACAAGCAAAGTTTTGAGCAGTAGGAAAGGACAAGCTACTACAAACTGGAATGACTTCAGTTGATAAAATACATCAAGCAGAAGACACCTTCCTGCAGACTTCTATACTGTGCCACTAAGCCTCAGTACAGGTTCTAGGTGAGCATCTTGCTGACAGACATGAAGACAAAGCCCCACTTTAATTGCCACTCATCACTTGTGAGTCATCAGAGCATTTGTGATTAAACAGAAATGCAACATGTAAAGCGTTGCCAACCTTCATCACTAATGAAACCATTCAGTATTTTGCTATGAATAATTCCAAATATGTGGGTTTACATTTATTTTGCTGTGTTGGTGATGTCAACATAATGGCTTTTCAGTACCCTAAGAGTTCACATCTACCTTCAGATAAGTCATCATTTAGTGCTCTAAATTTGTCTTTTGTTGCCTTGCCAGATCAGTCAAAATCCTGAATAACTTCCAGGCTTACTGTGGATCTCATTATTCAAAAGAAATATTTTCTTTATTCTAAACACAAACTAAGGAGATTTATTTGAAATACTTAAGACAGCTGAAAGGCAGTAGACATCCAACAGCCTAGAAAGAAAGGCCAAAGCGATACACAGTACTAATTTTTATTACAAGTTCTTCAACTTACATACCAAACACATGGTGAGGTAGGCTTAAAAAGATGGGAAGGAATGCTTCAGCATTGTTACTGAACAAATTGGAAGGTATGCAAGGCAGAATTCTACATACCTACAGACTGAGTAGGCAGGGAAAAGAACTAAAAACCTGTAGGTATGTAATGTTCTACAGACTCCTGTAGTCCTCCCTGGAGTAAGACAGGCTCAATTGTATTTGCAAGGTGTTTTTATTTCCCGTAAATATACCAACACATACTGAAACAAAACCAAATTGCCATTTTAGCAATGCTTTTTAGTATGTAAGTATGAGTAATCTACTCTACAACTAGAGTTCACTTCAACACACAGTATGTTTTATACAGGGGGGTATAACAGTGAAACACTACAAGCTGAATGTTACAAGCTCGTACTGAAAACATGATTGTCCTAAGATTTGGCACTGGGATCTTAAATTATGTTTCCATAGAAGGAAGCTAGCTACTACAGTTTAAATCTACTCATTTTTCCAGGTAGCAGTGTTTCCTAGAACCTCATTTGATTCATTTTAAATATGACAAATGGCAGTTTCTCAGGTACACCTGTGTTTGTTCAGAACACTACTGAACTTCATCTTCCTCCATCATGTAACTAAAGCAGTCCATTAGCAGCTACCTCTCTAAGCAGGACATTTCTACTTGCCTACTTCATTTTCCCTGTTCCTTAGTTCAACTTTAGGCTGTCATTCCCACACATTTGCCACCTCTTTGTCCTGTCACAAGGTACCATCCTGACTCAATACCAAAGAAGCATCTTTCAGCTACAGGAGGAACAAAATATTCCTCCTTTACAGAATGTCTGATGAATCAGGCTAGTTTACAAAACTACGTAGGGTTAATCCCCACTCTTTTTTCACCAAGTATTTGATCCTCCAATGAAAGGCAATCCTGAAAACCTTAGAAAACACTGAGTATGGCTGCAAATAGGTCTCAAAGAACACCTTGTTGCTCATGCACGCAGTTCTTTATGACAGAGCATGCTAGCATCCAGGCTTGATTTTCTCAACAGATCATACCTCAGAGCTACATTTTGGTGTGGACAGAAGTAAGCCTACTCTGTATGTCAAAAGACCCTAGATTTGATTGCAGACCATTACACTCATGGATGGGCCACTGCAAGTAAAGAGAAAGAGGAACCATACAGTCTGTTATAGGCTACATCCAAACCCATTCTGCATAAGAAATCACTACAAACAAAGAGCTGTACATTATGCTATGTCACTACATAATCACTGTTGCAGTTTCACGTAGTTAACAGGCATCACACTTGGTCAGCGTAGAGTTAGGGTGGGCACAAAGGCTGGAGAACCAGTTCTGAGCAACAGCCACAAGGTAATACGCTCTACTTGGTATCCTTTTATTTGACAAAAACATGATACAGCTGGGGTGCAATACTGCACATGGTCGTATTTTTTTCAGTCTCCAGATCACTATGGCACTTAGCTTAGTTTGTGTTCTGACACTATGAATAAGCTTTGTTTAACAAGTTCCTTTATTAAGATCTCCTCTCATTGTGTTAAAGCTCATTTAGAGACTGTCAAGCCAAATTAATTCTACAAACAAATCGCCATTACTGTCAGATGAGCTCATAAGTACTTTGATGCACCCACTGGGCAATGTCTGGCTCCAAACATCACAATGTGAAACAACAGGTACAACAATTATCAAGGATTTATAAACATGTCCAAACATCACTATACTTCTGAAATAGGGTGAACATGAAAGTGCTGTTGCCTAGCACTGCCTCAAAAAAACTAACCCATAAATCGTGATAGACATAAAATACTAATCTTCAGGTTGAAAATATCAAGATCTGGAACATTTCACACTATGAGGATCTTACAAATGCTAATGTGCATTAAGAAGGGTCACAAATTCTAATTAGAACAACTTGCCCTATTAGTGTCAAAATTTGTCCACAATCCAACTTTTAGAGTGGTCAACAAGGAATAAAAGTCTGTACATAAAGGTTGTGACATAATCTAATGAAAACATTGTTTAAATGTCATTTTCACTTACTAAAAAAGGAAGAGACAATGGAGGACAGATAGTAGTATCCCGTCCTCCCCACATGAACACATGACTGACAGAGATAGAAGCCCTGCTCCTAGGAGAGCAGGGACGGGCATAAATTATTCAGTGTGTTTGGGAGCCTTCCTCCCGACCCAGGAAAACTGAAATAGCTATGTATCCACAACAAAGCACTGTGAGCTTAGCAAGTCAGAGGCCAAACTGTAGAAAGGTAGACTTTCATACTAACTTGCTCAAGACTTGTTTGGGTTTTTTCCCAGAATAACACTGTGTACTGCTTCTCTGAAAGCTGCAATTTGGCACTGAAATAATCTTTTATGAAGGTCAAGAATTTGACTGCTACAATAAAATCACTTCTCAGAAAAATAACTTTATCCTCCCATATCAAATAGATATCAGCTCTTTTCAAGCCAATTAATTTTCCTTGTTTGCCAAAATACCATGAAGACATTAAGCACGAAGTAATTACTAGTTTTACAGAGTTAAAAATTATGTGAAAACTGGCTTGCCAACAGCTTTCATAGTTGCTGTATTTATTAAAATAAAAAATACCAAAAATAAAAATTCAATATTATGAACTATTAGGTTTTGAAGCTCTTACAACAACTTATTGTTCAAGCAATTCCAAAGCGTTATTTCTAAAACAGTAAAACTGCTTTTCCCAACAGCAAGTTATTTTCTCTGTCTTTTCTTTCAATTGGAAAACAAAACAATAGGCTTATAATGAAAGTGCAGCACTCACTAGGAAACAGAGGGTAATAAAAAGGATCAGCATGAGAAAACGGGGTCAAAAAAAAAGGTGTCTTGAAATTTAACTCATGCTTATTGAACTGAACCAATATTTGCTCTTCATACTATTTTATTTGCTGCTAACTTAACACCCTGCTACTTTGCTCAAGAAAAGCTAAAGATGCCCCTAGAGTTACATATAAAAACCCTTTGGTTTTAATACAAGTTAGGTTAGCTGGTGTTTCTGAAATGCTAATTGAGATTTATTGTTAAGCAAGATTTACACCAAATGAAAAAATTCTGAAGTAGCTATTCCTACACATAGAGCTACTCCTTTCCTGACAAGGCACCATTTAGGACACGTTAAGTGATGCACATGTACAAACAGTTCTGTCCTTTAATACTTTATGAAATATTTTTTTTTCTACACCAATATAGTCTCTTGCCCCAAAATCTAATAATACCTACTTACCATCACGTAGAGCAATACCAGACCAGTAACAGATATTACATGAGAAGTCAGCTACCACCATTGTGAAGCCCCTCTTCACAAGAAATCAAAACAACACTCAAGCAGATATTAAGGAAGAATTTTGGTGAGACAAAGCAGTCAGCACAACAGAACAACATTCACCTCATGTTACTATGAGTAGAACTTACCTGTAAAATTTATTTGTATTGATATTATTTGACTCACAAGCTGCCCGACTTCAGCTAGATCAAGTCAAACCTTCACCTTGCAGCATAGTTGCTGCATTCATTACTTTGTGTAGCTGTGTTAGCAAGTCTTCCAGCATGGATGGAAGCACAAACAACACACTTGTCTTTCATTCAGCTTAGTGAGGTTGCATAGATACACCACTAACTCATCTTTCAAACATTTTCTAAGTTTGTCTTCAAGAGTTTTGTTGGCATAACTGTCAAGCTTTATGAAGCATAGACATAACCAAAGTGTCATATAGGGTGAGGTCTAAAACTCTCCTAACTGCCAGTTTTTCAAGCACACCTGTGATGGTCCCAGATAACCCATTGTTAATGCTGCGATAATCAACACCATGTTTTCAAGACAGCGCAAGTGTCCATAAAAACAAGGGTGGGAGGGTCAACACTGAGGTTTCATCTCAGACCTCCACAGCAGTTTGGTCAGAACATCAGCTTCACTGATCACACATCCTAATTTTTCCACCCTCACTTCTACAGTTTCTTCAAATTAAAGCTGGTCTGGAACACGTGTTTTAGGTACGAGAAACACAGAGGCTGCTAAACTCCTGGCTGACAAACTCTGAATGCATTCTGGTGATGACAGCATTTTCTTTAACATTTATAATCACAAAGAAGATTTGAGCTGAGCTGCTTTTAAAGTCCAGAGAGCATATTAAACCTTTCACGAAGACATACAACTTGTTTCTGTGTATTACAGGATGACTTCTCTCACTGTATTTTGGGCTTTTATAAAACAGAAACCCAGCTGTGCTAATACTTATGAAATATTTCAGTCCTGTTTAAAGATTCCAAGAAATCTGTTTTCATGGCTACCAGAAACAGTAAGTGACCTAATCTGCAAGAAACATTTACAGTGAAAATCTGAGAGGCAGCATCCGAACAAGGGTCCTCAGATTTGGACCAAGTCTGTCTCATTAGAAAGGGAAGAATATAGCAAATAGGCCACACATTATTTATTCTAAACTCTTACATATTTTTAATGGGGTGGCAGGAGAAAGGTCAATTACAACTGTGAAAACTTTGTTCAGGGTTTAGTTGTTGGTTTTGAACCTCCATTTTAACTTTCAAATTGTTTCCTGTGCCTGAGACAAGCTTGTATTTCCATTTACAAATCAAGCCTAGTATCTTATGCACATAGAGACATGTGATCTCTGCATCCTGCAGAAAAGCAATGTTTCCAAAAACAGAAATGAAAAGCAAAATTCATTCAGCTGCAGGCACAGAACAAAGACAGCAAACTGACAGGCACAATAATAATACTGTTTCCATCTTAGGAAACATCGAAAGGTTATTTTTTTAAATGGCAGTTTGGACAGTTTTAATGCATGACTTATCAGGAGAGAGGAAGGTTGCATTTATTAAGCAATTAGAAAGCAAAGGCTGTTCCTGAATATAAAGCACAAAATTATGCCAGCTCTTGGTGTCCCTATAGTTTGGACATTTCATTACTAGACCTTAGTCAAACTGTTTCTTTCCTTACTACCAATGGATAATATCAATTTACCATCTGAAGGTAACACACTTTGATTGTCTCTGTCCCTCTAAGCTGTGTCTGAGAAAGTATCCAAGAACAGTTATCAGCAGCTAAAACTTAGCAAGAGCCATGCTCAACTTTTCCTCTATCTCTCTTCTTTTTTGCACATTAACTACATGCTGAAAAATTATTAAAAATTTGCTCAAAATAAGCAATATCTCAAACTTCTAGTCAGAGATTTGGGGTGGCCATTTTCTCTATTAAGTGTACTTTAATTTTTGAATTACAAGAAGTAGCAATACCCTATACAGGCATAAAATCAAGTTGCGCTTCAAAGCGCTCCTAAGCAGCATGCCCCCCTCAGTCATTTAACTGAACAAATGCATAATAGGCCTGGAAGGAATTAAAAATATTTCTCTTGCTGCATGTGGGAAAATTTGGAATAATCCTGACAACAGCTGCCTGATTTCTTAAGACTAACAAACTAGATACTAGCCATCAAATAAGCATGGCAAAACTCTTCAGCATGTAAAGCCCTAAGAAATGGTAAGACTTCAGCTGTTAAAAAGTTCACAGTCCCTTGACCAACCAGTCTAATACACTCTTGTCCAACCTTTCAAAGTAAACATCTTTCAAAAGAAGATAGGATCTTATTTTTTGCCTTGAGTAATCTGAATTATGTTAATGAACACATAGTTCTATTTAAAAGCAAATCAGGATCAGTCATCCAGAAGACAATAGATTTCAGTCTCATTTCCATCACAGGCTGTGCATACAGGGAATACTCATTATTTATACAGACTTTTCACTGAGTGGATGTCAACGCACTTAATTAAGTCTCCAAGCAGTCACAGAACTCTATTCCTTTTGTAGCTGCTATTCCAGCCTGCAGTCTAAGGTCGGATTTGTACCACTCTCCATCTCATAGAGAAGCACCTGTTTCCCTGCTTCTGCCACTGGGGCAGAGACCCTTGTTAGGAGCTCCTAGCATCTAAAGCATCTTTGTACAACACAGCTTCATGACAAGAAGTCGCTAACTGCTGCATAACTGCTGCAGTGAAAGCCCATGCACCTTTCACTGGTTGTCAAGAGCCAGCACAATCTAGTTTTGCGGTTCAGTTAGGTCTTCATCACTGCACAGGAGACTGTCCACCTCCACACACAGCTGGCTAACGCACACTGACTGCTGGTCATTCCAAATTAGAAACGAGGGTTGAAATAAAAAACATCAAAGTACCTTGTTGGAAGTCTCCCTTTAGTTTAAAATACAACCTATATAATACAACTAGCAACAGTTCTCAAATGTTAGCATGTAATGCAACACACCGTGGAAGAAAGTAGCCATCCGGTTACTTTACATAGAGGCAAGTGTAGTAGCAATTCCGTGCAATTTCTCATTCGGCTGAATTTACAGGAAGAGAAGGCCAATACACTACAGGGACAACATCCAGCTTCACAACTCTTCAAGTCCATAATAAATAATGACATTTTTAGTAGAAGCTTCTAGCATAAACCAGCACACTTTTCCACATGCAAGCTGTATAAAACATCCATGGTTGATAACTTTTGGAGGGAAGGACAGAGAGCCAAATTCAGTACCCTTTATCAAAAATACCAAACTCAGCAAGAGTAAACAAATGAAGCTTAAGACATGCCCTACTTTACCAGGGGGAAAAAAAAAATACAAACATCTTCCAAAAAAAGGAAGCTAGCATAAAAATCTCAAACTCTAAACATCAGAAATACTCTTCTTGGGGGAACAAAACCTACTCACATCAATAAAGGATTTCCATCCACCACATTTGCCTCAATATAACACCTGTCTTTTTAGAGTGTCTATGTAAGCTCTGGGATCTAAACTGATTGGAAAAGTTCACAACACTATGAATGATTTAACTTCGGTCCCAATTCATCGCAAATCAGTGGAAGTCCTGTGTTTACAGAGATCAGCTTGCTAAATATATATGATTGAGGGTTTGTTTTGTATCTTTCTGTTTGGCTAACAGGTTTGGAGGGCATGTTATGAACAAACCAGCATGCTTAGAGGTGCTTTAAATCCCTAATTCTAAACTAGCTTTTAGACCAACAGTTGAAATGGTAATCGTATATAACCAAATGAGTCAGTCACTCCACTTCCCACAAGTTCATGTATTATCTTCTAAGCTACTGAGTAAATTTAGAATACACAGATAGTTTGCATCACAGAATTTACTGTGTGTACTGCAGCACAACCACTTCTCTGGGATTATTAAAGTTTCATATCTGTGGATAGCTTTACTCAGCTCTAAGGACATTTTTCATAGGTATAGATTTATACATACGTGCACTCATAGGATCAGGGTCCTTAATAAAACTGTCTTGTCTTTGAGATGCTGGGTTTTTTCCCAATCTACTTACCAGTACTAGAGAAAAATGTCCTTTTTAATTTTTAAGGCAGGTTAATTACAGTATTATTATAGTAGCACAAATAGAGATGTCAGTTTTGTAGCCTCTTGCAGGAAGTATGTCTGCTCACCAGCCTGCTCAA
Source organism: Athene cunicularia (assembly GCF_003259725.1). Lineage (NCBI taxonomy): Eukaryota > Metazoa > Chordata > Aves > Strigiformes > Strigidae > Athene > Athene cunicularia. The sequence goes on along the minus strand of NW_020799095.1, from coordinate 15,317,633 downwards.
GTGAACGAAACCATCGCATACCCTACCCAAGAGTAACAGTATGCTTAGAAATGCACCTAGATTTCAAGGTGACTATACGAAAAGGCACCTCCAAAAATAAAAAAAAATTAAAAAAAAAAAAAAAAACAAGGAGGGACACAACCTGGTCATTAGGCAGCAGAAAGGAAAGCAGCAGCTAGTAGAGAGGGCAGCCAGCGAAGACAGAGACCGGCGAGCCTTGCTTCGAGCTGCACGGCAAGGGGCAGCGAGGGACGACGCTGGCCGATGCCGGCCCCAAACACCAAGTGCTCCCCCCGCACCACCGGGGCCCTGCCCC
>NW_020799095.1:15299886-15317267 GCF_003259725.1 Athene cunicularia | reverse complement strand
CACTATGAATGATTTAACTTTGTGTATAAGAGACAGTTTCTGGCGTTTCACGGCGTAGCTGGCCGGCTGCCCAGGCGGTACCAAGCCTCCCCTCAGGGCCGCTCCTGACCTTGCCCGGGGTCTCCCCGACGCCCCCGTGAGGGAGAGCGGCGGTCCCGGCTCCCGGCTTTGCCACCCTCAGGGCAAGAGGTGGTGGCCGCCGGTGCCTCTCGTGGGTGGGTGCACCCTCAAACACCACACCGAGGTGAAGGCCGCCAAAGCGCCAGGACATGGAAGCGCCAAGAAGAGGAGTCCGCGTTTCGCAGTCGTGTGTGGCGAGCGGTGCACGTGTCGCCCCTCAGCCCCTCTCAGCGACGAAGAGGGGCCACGAATGCTCCCTTCACGTTAGGTGTTGGAAGAGAAGGGGCTCATTTATTCAGTTTTAGTCATATAATTGGATTAGTAACTTGAGTTCCTCTGTCTCACACACAGGGTAAGTAGAAAGTAAAGCAGGTAATTTCATCACAGAACCATCTAGGTTGGAAAAGACCTTGAAGATCATCTAGTCCAGCTGTTTAAAATGTGCCTGCTACTTCATCAACCAGTCAAAACGGGAGTCCAGCAAACTTTGCAAAGCTGAGGGGATGATCTTGCAACTGGGGACTTCTCTGCTGGATGTGTGTGAAGCATCACAGCAGGCTCCTGTCCCTCCATCAGCTGAACCCTGAGGACCTTTGGGTGCAAGGGCACCAGCACTGCCAGGCCCAGAGCAGGATGGCACTGACCGTCCCTCTGAGGCCCCATGCAGAGCGCAGCCCGCCTCACCGTGTGGAGCAGGTGACCGGCTCTGTTTGCCAAGCGCACTCGAATGGGGCTGTTCCGTGTGTTCTGTCCTCAGCACACAACCTGTGCCTCCATGCAGAGGGGAAAATAGTTTCACTGCTAGGTGTAATCATGCAGGTCCACAGCTACCCAGTTAAATGGCTCTGGTTTAGGGAAACAAATGGTTTGCTGGCACGCAGCAGCACCTTTAATACTTCTATCTCTGTCTTGAAGGACATTAAGCAGGATGCTGTAAGCTCCGCCAATGCCTGCCCCAGACCAGACACTTAGTGTGGAGAAGGGACTACTATATATGTTTGACAGGAAGATGGGAAGGTTACAAGGAAGCTGGGGAGGAGGTCGGAGAGGCAAGGATGAGCCAGTAGACAGAACAAAGACCATTAAGAACTAAAGCGTTTCAGCATAAGAGCAGGAAGACGCAAGTATGTTAGGTTGGTGCAGCAGTGTGGAACCTGGGGAAGGCACAGGAAATGTAGAAATCTATAAAAGAACTTTGTGCCTAAGTCCAAGAGGTTTATTCTCAGATATTGTCTCATTTTATAGATTTTAATGCTTTTTGCCAGCAGAACTACCTGAAAGTACCCTGTCAGTAGCTGTACAACTTGGTGGTTGAAGTTGGGTCCCTCAAGACATTTGCTTTTCTTCCTGTTTCTTTTCAGGAGCCTAACATATTAACATGGGCCAAGCCAGCCTAACATGTCTGCAGAGTCAATTGCCACCAAAAGCACAGGACTGATAGTTCATATTTCAGTTACTATTACATGTCATGCACTCCTACAACATAGGAATCAAGACACTTAAATATCGCACTGTGTATTAGATCAGTAGATCTACTTTAGTAATCTGGCAAGAGAAAAACAAAAAGCTCTACAGAATCTGCATATGGGACTCTACATGAAACAAAAATTTAGAAGAAAGAATCCTGGAACCATATGCAGCAAAAAGCATTTCCTGTCATCACCACAAGCAGCAGAAGGGGTCTGTATGAGTTCAGAAATTATGGGTAAGCTTTGGACACCCTTGCTGTCAAACTTAATCACAGGCCAGAAGTTGCAACTTCATTATTTAACCAAAGGAGAAAATGTTCCCAGTCTAAAACTCAGTGAAAGTGAAATATTGTGGCATCTGCACCTTTTGGGTTTAAAAAGCAGGGCTGATCATAAGCAACATGGAGCCCTTCATACTCTAAGATCTTCAATTACATATTTTAAGCAAGAGGTTTTCTTCTGCTATCAGTTTGCTGTCATCAGAATCACAGTTCAATGCGTTTTGCAATAGAAAAAAGGTTGGATATCTCCTGCTTAAAATACCTAACTGAAAGGTGATTTGAATCACTGAAAAGCTGAGGAGTTTCTACCAAGTTAATTGCAACTTCAGTTGAACATAACAACCTAAATTCCTTGCTCTGGAGTTACATCAAGGATGAACTGCGTCATAGGCAGCTTGCTTCTTAGAATCAGAAAGATAGTCGATGAAAAGAGCAGGTGCAATTTAAAAGCGGGTTTAAATTATATCCTATAAAACACCACTTATATTACCCATATTATGCTCACTTAGATGACTAAGTCTATTCTCTAATTACACTGGAGATGATTATGGCTGAGTATAATCTACCTAAGAATTATTAGACTGTCTACAGAATGATTACATACTGGCGACACACAAATCTTTGATGCTTTCTTTCTGTGTAAGCTGTCATGAACAGTGTAAAGCAGCAAGGATGAGTGGTTAGAGCATGGTCCTGGGAATCAAGAGAGCCTGGGGTGTATGTTGTTCTGCCATAAGCTTGCTTCTTGGCTTTGGATAAATCTTGTAACCTCATGGCAATTAAATTACCTCCTACATGAAGTGGGGAGAGCATTTAGTCACAGCTGCATCTTTGAAATCTTTGAATGGAGATTGCTGCATAAACAGAAGATACAAAATTATAGTAATTAGGACAAAGCCACAGTGCTTATCTATTGATTATTTGCTCTTTGTCTTTAATAACATAACAGCAGAATTTATGGATATTTTTAAATTTTTTTTTTTTTCCTGTAAAAGATGAGTTTCCAATGGGATGCAACATCAAAGGAGGAGAGCAGGAAGGACACATCTTTAGAAAACAGAATTTCAAAGAACCTTTGTTCCATGTTTTATCTGTGAAAGGAAGAGACCAAAAGGCAAACACAGAAACATACAGCTTAAGTTAGAGTTTATTTTTGTTCTTCTTTTAATACCTCCTTAGTTGGAGATCAAAGCCCATTCAGCAGAACTAGTACCCAAAATCCTCAAGGCACTGCAGCATTAATCTTTGATTCATCTTTTCCAAAATACTTCCCTCTGCAAGTTCAAGACAGCAGCCATGCAGGCATACAACTGAGGGAACTAGTTTTCTCAGCAAACTGTTTAGAAGGAGATAAATTGACTTAATTCAGATGTTGAGTGTTGAAATTATATAAAAAAGATGTACTAGCTAGATTTTAGTGAAAGCACAATGCAGCCAAGAAAGCTCTTTTGTTGGTATTCAAGCCACCATCTTAATCTTGTTCTCTCTGGTGGACACTGATTTGTACTACCTAAAAATCTGATGAACAGGGGTTGTACAGAACTAATGTTCCTGGTTGCTGCTAAGTCAGCATTCTCAGTCTATACCCATAAAGGTGGTTTCACCTGTAACAAAGAAAGAGGGTGACAGGTGCAATGTTCTGATATGAAGATGTCACCTGCTGGGCTCAGTGAATGTTCAAAACTAAAAATATAGAAGTCTTGGCTGCAGCCCCTTTATTCAATTATACCATTGAAGATTAATCTATGAAAATGGCTGCAGCTGTACATAAGATGCCATCACAGGCACATTGGCAGGCTTAGATGCCAAGCTCTTACTCATGCACCACAGAAGGTGATTCTCCATGGCACAAGTGACAGAACACAACTGCTTACCCTGTGTCACAGGGACAGAAGACAGCATACTACCAGGACTCTGGGCATGCTGCAGTCACTCTCAGAGTTTAGAAACCTATCAGGCACAGCACTGAACCACACAGCTAAGCTGCTTCATTGCCCATTCAAAAAGGTTGTCTTTTTCTGAAGTAATGTTTTATCAAAACATTTTCCTTGTTTTAATTTACAGTAACCTGTGACACCACAACTTATTTTCATAACCCTAAAACGTATCACAAGACACATACATTATTATTGGTTTATGAAGTCCATGAGTCTGGAGCTTTTTTAGTGTGTTAGAACAGCACCTGTTAACAACAAGGCTAAAATACTTGACAATAGCTTGAGACTCATAATAATAAATAGTCAAGGTGGGTGGAAGAAGGAAATCTGTCATCCTGAGAAGATAATCCAATAACAACAAAGAAGTAGAAAATGCAGAGACAACGGTATTACTTTCTTATGCAACAATCCTGTTTAATCTTCATGTACGTTTCCATTGTTATGGTGCTGCCTTGTACAGAAATGCTGGGAGCAGACCGGTGAACTGAAAGAGGGTCTCACTTCCCTCTGCAAGAAATGTGCTATAGTAACTATGTGCTATGTAGTTACCCTTAGTAAAATTATATTAAAAGTCAAGCAGTTTTTCACAGCTTAGCATTATTCATGAAACTGCAGCAGCTTGAACATCAATACATAAGACAAAAAACAGTTCTGGTGTTATGCAGGTGATCCAGGAGTTCATTAAAGTGAGTGCATACCCAAAATAGCTTTATATTTTATATTAGTATGTCATGTCTGAGTAATCTACGTGTAAATTGCTGCAATTTAAATCACAGCACTTAGAGGAATGATTGGACAGTAATACAAGTGACAGAAAATGCCACTACGTGATTTATCAGCCATCTGGTGCAGTGCAAATAGCACTCATTCAGGAGAGGTTATAGTCTTCTGATTAGTTACCACAGCAACAGGTCTGCTGAGTACACTTAAAAAGTTATGCATGTGTCAGCAACCTTCTTTCTCCTCCCATACACATCATACACGGGGGCTGTGAGAAGGGGCATGTGCCTCCAAGGCTATGCATGTTTTTGCTGAAGCATTTTCCATTATTCCACTTTTCAGGAGACTTAAAACTTAGGCAGCCTTTTTTTTTTTTTTTAATATGACTTTAAGGAGTCCTGACTACAGAAAACCCTCACCATGATTAAGTAATTTTCCTTATTCATGGAAGAGGTAGATAGCTGCAGGTAGGAAGGGACCTCTGATATCAGAAATACTTCAAACTAAAATATAAGAAAGAAGTCCTTTTGGCTGCTGGTCTTCCAAAAGGATAGGAAAAATATATTTTTAAAATTGTCCAAAACTGAGTATCTCTGTCATAGAAGAGCCCACATTTACATAAATGGCCTTGTCCACAATGTACAACTGGAAAATAGTAGTTTAATTGGAGATGGGAAAAGTAACAAAGCTCAAACTGTATTGTGCATTTCATGCTCATTGTGTTACTCGTTATGTACCTATTTTAATAAAGAAATGTCAACAACAAATTACCCAGTTGTTTTTAAACTCCCTTATATTGGCTATTAGCCAAGAAAAATTGGATGGTACAAAGAGCTATTCCCCTGCCTGTTTTCTCTGCTGTTTCCCCCAGTGCAAGGGCCCCTGGTGTTTCCTCCAAGCCTGCCCTTAGCTTTACACCCCGGCAGCGGTGTGACAGCGCGAGCCTGGCTGGTGCCGCTCCGGTCTGTCCAGAGGCACCGACGCATCCCCGCGATGCCCTCCCACGGCTGCCTGCTCAAGCAGCAAGGTGTGAAGGTTCGAAACCAGCGCAGGTATGGCAGAGCATATGAATTGGTGTCCTAGAGCCCACCTCACCAGCCTGCCTTCACACAGCCCCACCGCTGCCTGAATGGCTGGCTGTGTCTGTTTTGAAAGGGTGCCATGGTGGGTGAGCTGGACTTGGCTCAGGTTAGCAACAGGACCTGGTACCAAATGAACAGGGGCACTAGCTATTTCTGCTCCATACATGCTCCCACCACAGTTTGTGCTCGTTTGTCAGCTGCAAGATGAGTACCACCACATGTCCAGGAGCTTTGCTTCAGACTCAGTTTTGCAGAGGCAGAATGCTGAATTATTTCAGAGTGCAAGCCTACATTGCTATGTCCATGTGACCATGTTAAGCCCAGGTTTCAACCCAACTAATAATACTGACAATAGCAATGAGGACATGACGGCACATAAGGGCTGAAATACTGGATGCAAATGTAAATTCTTACTGTCTGTTATAAGGAAGGAACATCGCCATTCTTGCCTAAGTATTGTGGTCAGCATTGCTAAGAGTAAAATACAGCAGGTCATAATTTTCTTTAAAATGTAGCAGGTCATAATTTTCTTTAAGCAACAATTAGTCTGTTAGCTACAGCCCTGTAGACTCCACACCCAGAGATGGACACAGGGTCACCAAAAACATTTAACATTGCATTTATGGAATGAAAACCTGTTCTCTAAAGACATATCCCAGCAGATTAGAGAGACCAGAACTAAGCTGTGCTATTTACTCCCAGAGAGACAGCAGACCAAGCATGCAAAAGGAATAGGTATTACCTAGTTCACTATTCAGGGAAAGAGATAGAAGAGGAAACATCAGCTGCTTTAAAGGAATTTCAGTGGCAATAAAGTGTAAAAGGACAGGATTGATTTAATGCTTTCAGTCTGACTCCTAAATGAGGAATCAATTATCCTGCGTCATTTAATCTCCTTAAGCAGGTCATGACACAAACTAGAAATTAGAAGCACTCAATCTAATATGAAGAGCAGCTCTTAATGGTAGCCTCAGATTTTTTAGAGGAAAACCTGACTGTGACTTGGGGAGCTCTGAAGAATTGCCTCCACTTGATTTCCAGTCAGATCCTAGTATTTTAGAGGTGGGATTGTTCACTGTTTATCCAACGGAGATGCAGGTCAGTTATAAGAAAAGAAAGAAAAAAAGAAAAGAAAAAAAAAAATACTACCCTTGCAAACAAACTCCAGCCCTGCATCAGGAACATGGCATTCAGAAACCTTGCACAAAATTACTTACCTGACATGTTTCAAACAAACCTCTATTTTCATGGCAAATTTAATTCAAATTTCTTTATTTAGCAAACAAAGCTGCTAACTTTTTTTTTTACATCATTCAAGAGAACAGAAATACCACACGGCTCCTAACCGAGTGCAACTCCTAGCTAAACCAGCATCCTTTTGGAACCTAACCTCTTAGAAGGAAGAGATGTGATGCAGGAGGTTCCATGTGAATCCCCTCCAGGCTGAAAACGAAGGTCCTTGTCCCTGTGTATACTGATATATAGCTTCCTACTGAGCTTTTCAAATACATTTCTTGTGTGAAGCTGTTGACATAATCAAGCAGAAGCATGAAAACAGAAGCAGGATAGCTAAAGACAGACCCTTATTTTGTCAGAGCTGTTTTTCCTGTGTACCAGGAGAAAACTAGGGCACAGAATGTAAGCATTACGACTAACTTTCAAGAGAGACTAAAATTATCCAGGATTATACAAATATAAGCAGGCTTTGTGTGTTTTATTTCCTGTTACTAAAACCAATTCAGTTTTGTGGTGGTGGGTTTGTTGTGGGTTTTTTTTGCAAAAGCTCTATGATGAGGCCAAATTATTTTTAAGAAGCAAACTCAACATACCTATTCTGAATATTCTTTAATGGACCTTAGAAGTGTGCATCTAACCTTTGTTGTAAGAGTGAAAATCCATACAGAAACTGTCTAAAGCAGTGATTTCTAATCAAAGATCAGGAACCAGCCTTATTATTTGTAGTACCAACATCAGTGGCTGCCAGTGTTCTTTCTTCCAAGTAAGCAGATGCCAAAAGACCGAGGAAACAAAATCTTTTGCATTTCACACATCACTTGGGGTACTTCCACTCACTCTCACCAACTTCCTCTAGCTTTGCCCCTTTTCCCAGTTTGTCCCCAACCAATGAGGTCTCCCCATCCTGCTGATATTCACCTGCCATCTGAAACTGGGATTTCTGGATTAAGGGATAGACCACCTCATATCTAACAGCAGAAACGATGGGGTGTGAGGATCACATATGACAAAGACAATTGTAATTTAAAGACTGACCTGTACTGCCTATTTTTACACTGAAGTACCCAGAAAACACTTTTCATTCTAAACATCATGAAGAAGAAACTATGGTAGCAGATTTTTTGATACGCACTTGACACTGCAATTTTGACTCAGTCACATATAGCACTCGCCAAAGCACCTCTATGCTAGGGATGTTGCTGGCTGCACAAGGGCGTAAATTAATGAAAAGCAAAGATTTAAGACCTAATAAAGTGATTCCTTCAACAGTTTGCCTTGTCAGTTGATCTCAAAGAAGAAAGCTTTAAAAAACATTTCAGACTAGAAGCACCATTCCTGAAGCTTTGCCAAAAGCTTTCTTGTGTCATTGCACTGCATATCAAGAATTTTCAAACAAGAATGAACTCTGAGGGCTGCTTCTTAACCTACCGAAGACAGCAAATCCCACTGTAATTGCTAGGTGGTGGCTGTGAGTGACAGGCTGCAGTTCTAAAAATCATCAGTACATATTTTCCTATATAACCACAAAACAAGAAACCTGTGAAGGATATAAGCTGCAGGAAAGTGCTCTGTTTTGAGCCTGCTCCAATTTTTCCAATGCTGCGTTTTACAGACACGCAATGAGGGTTTCTTTCTTCAGGGGAAATACACCTCGTGCTTCACACACAAGCCAGCCAAAACGTTACCAGAGCGCCACTGATAAATTCCAGTATTCCTCCTCCCCTCAGGTAGCTAGCTGGCTCCTGCTAGCACTGCAGCAGTATGCCCTGTGGATTAACAGGCAGATGCAACCGAGGTTAAGACAGGCAGTGGTATTTCTACCCAAGAAATCAGTTGTCTTCTTTAACAATAGGAAACAGTAATAAAATTGAAGTGTCTTCTCACATCTACTACTGATTCTGCACTTCCAAATTTCTTCTTTCAGTTCAATTTCAGAAATTTAACACAGCTACCAAGAAAAGCACTAAGAACAAAACCCATCCACTCATCTAGCATAAACCTACACACAACACCAAATAAAGAATCTTGGCCCTGCAGCTTTAATACTGTGCTAGCACTAACAAATTAACTACATGTTCACTTATTCTTATGAAATGGTTTAAAAATCTAAGCACAAGATAATGCATATGTATTTTTCACAGTATTCACTCACTCCAAACTCCTAATTAATATAAAGGAAACAACAGTTGGCCCTTACTGAAGGCACATGATGTCACCCCATTATTTAAGCTTTTTATATATTTGGTCAGTAATCTGGGCCAAATTTTATTTCAGGCTTTTATGCTTCCATTCCCCAGCCAGACATTCACAGAACATGCTAAACACTGTAAACAATTGTCTAAAACCCTGACAGACAGAACACAAGTCTCAGTTCTGCTCTTCCCAGCAGCACAGAGTATTTCCCCTTTGGCTGGTTGGGTACCTGCCAGTTCCCACATCCTAAGCAAGACTGCCTTCAGGGTCAGCTTTATACTACCCCACCCCCCCCCAGTCTAGGCTATGCCAGTTGCCTAGTCTCCCCATGTAGTCAATGGAGAGACAGGAAACTCTATTTGATAAGGCATCTAATCCAATACATAACATCATATACGTGATGAGTTGCCCCCAGGCACCTAGTGCTCTGATGACTGCAGGGGTAATCAAAGATACTCAGCACAGAACATGGAAACAGTCTAGGGAGAGCTGAAGTTAGGCAAACCTGATTTTTATAATTGCTGAGAAAAAAAAGTATCAACAGACAAAATCATGACTGGTAGGAAGAGCTGAATAGGTAATGATTATTCACTACTTCCTCAAAAATACAAGAGTCAGGACAGGCAACACCACTGAAAACAAAGGGAAATATTGTTATACACTATTCTACTATGAAACTCACTGCTATAGAACATTATGGAAGTATAAATGGGTTCAAGAAAACTAGATGGCATCACTGAGGAAAGCATAACCTAAAGGTTACTCAAAACAAAGTGGCTATAATTCCATACCATGTAGGCCATCAGCCACAAAATGACAGATGCTGTAAGGAAACAACAAAACAGAAAAAACCCCACCACTGCACACCTTCACTCATAATTTTTTCCCCCCTAAAACAGTCACTATTGACAGCAATCAGCAATGTCCATATACAGCTGAACTCTTCAATAAAGTAGTCTTCTAATACTTCTTTGCATCACTAGGTGGCAGGGAAAACATCTAGCTCATCTAAGGCACTGAGAACCTTGATCATAGAATTATGGATTAGTGCAATGCAGCAATCTCGAGTTCATAGAACTGCATTTGCTATGAGTCCCTACATAGCCCTGAGCAACATTTTTCAAGTAAAATACTGCATTCAGAGATGCGTATGTTAGTGGTGCTAGAATACAGGATAGTTCCTTCCCTGAGATACCCTGCCCTCTCATTTAAGAAACCATGGACAATTGCAGAATGTTTGTTCCTCCCCAGAAACAGTTCAAAGCCACACAAAATGGAGTTGAAATCCTCATGGTCTTGACCTCTGAAGAGAGAGCACTGTAACATTCACATCATGCCCGTTTACTAAAAAGTCGCTTTATTATTTAAAATTCACATCACTTGTGTGCTGCTTGTAAAACCACTGGAGAGGGGCAATGATGAAAAAAGTTCTGCAACTCAGGCAATTGCAAAACAGGCAAGCCAATGCAAATTGTTCTTCAGGCCATACTAATCCTCCTGTCAGTATACTCTTCCCCTTCTGCAAGTGAAAGAGACTTCAGACTTGTAACATTTTGCTCAAGATCTTCCTCAGAACTTGAGAAAAAGGTATGATCTTTCTTCATGAATGCAAACTCCGAGTTTCAAAATAAATGCGTGTGTATAAGTAAAGGACACCACCTCTGCACTGCAGCATAACTTGCCATTTTCCAAATTACAGACATCCCCTAGAATGTTCCTGACATTGGAAGTCTGACATTTAACTCCTTTGTTCACATAATTTAAAAGGAAATTGCAGACAGGTTGGTAACACTCCTCCTTTAGAAGAGCAAAATCAGCACAGAATAGTCACTTATCATTCAGCTTTGTATCAGTTTCTCAGCTGTATAGAGATGCTAATGCCTTCTAGTACACCTTTTAAAAATCTGCAGAAAAAAAAGAAAGGTCAGCACACTGCTTTTTAAGCAGTGACACACAAGAAGGAAGGTCAAGGAGTCACTGAAAGTGATCTTAACACACAAACAAATCACATTAAGGCACTGAACTGGATTTCGGTTTTCACAATGTTTGATAACTGTAAAGTTTGTTTCATTTCTGAAAAATAAGTTAATACAAAATTTTAAACACTGATGTGCAAGTATTTGCTGCATAAAAAGAGGTACATTTTCATACTTTTAAAATCATTTAAAACATTTGTACATAATAAACAGAAATTGTCTTTTACATAAACAAAGAGTGTTTCTTTGCCAACAGCAGCTGTCAACTCCAAAACACAGAATTAAGATGACAAGAGAAGCAGACAGTCTAAGTCACTGCCATTTGTGTCAAAAAAATTATGCCACTCTTTTCTACAGCTCATCATGCTTGTATGTAAATTCCCTTGCAGATATAAACCCATCACTGTCTTCATCTTCTTTATCAAATATGTCTTCAACCAAAGCATCATGCTGGGTGTCATTTACCACTGCTCCATGCTTTTCAAATTCTTTCTTCAAGTAAATTTTCACCTATTAGACAAAAGGCAAGAGTTAATGTTTTCAGACTTACGAAAGAATTGATTACTGTAGTATAAGACAGGGTGCCACTGTGTTTAGGACAGTAGTACTAAGACAGATACCTTCCTTCCTGCCCTTACCAAAATACTACTTGTCTGACTGATTCTGCAGCACTGCTCAGTGATGAAAGACTCTAGTAATATAAGTGACTGTGCTGGGTTTGTGTGTGTGGTGGGGTTTTTGGTAGCCGGGGAGGGAGCTACAGTGGTGGCCCCTGTGAGAAGCTTCTTGAAAGCTCTCCCAGCTCCAAGTCAGACCTGCCTTTGCACCAAAGCTGGGCAAATAAGTGATGGTGGCTGCACTTCTGTGATAACATATTTAAGAAGGGGAACCTGGGAGGGGGTAGGGACTGCGAGGAGGACATCTATGTGAACACTGAAGTCAGTGGAAAGAAGGAGGGGAAAGGGGGGAAGGCATGCCAAAGCATTTAGCAGGAAAGATTCCAACATGAAAAGGCATAAAACACCAAAGGCAAAAAGGCAAGCAACACTGAAAGTCATCTGCAAGGAAGATCAGAGACTCACCCTTCCTCACAAGACTAATGACCACCTGGCCTTGGGTGTCTTACCATTAACAATGAGCACATCAGATGGTACTTAGGCTAACAACTTGTTAGTTCTAGTTACCCTTACTGTGCATCACCAAATAAATAGTTGCCTAAGCACTCTTAAACAGTGTGTATTTTGCTTGCAGAGTTGTTCTGTGCACAGTAGTAACTAAAATCAAACTTGTGTTTAGATACTTCCCTAACGGTATCAAGTTAAGCTTATCTTTTGCTTTCCAATACCCCATCCTGTTCAATTTGCTCACAGGAAAGAAAACCCACTCACCTCTTGCTTGGACAGTTTCCAGTCATCATTAAGATCCATCTCTTGGAATGACTCATGAGACCTTGGTCCATTCCTGATTTCTAGAAGGTCAACGTTGAAAATCAGTGTGCTCTCAGGTGGAATTTTTCCTGCCCAAAATGGTAAATATGGAGAAAAGTTAAAAACTACTTATTCAGTGCCATACAAAAGCTGTACGCATCAGAGCAATGTTCTGATAATCCAACTACTTTCACAGCATCCTGCAATTTGAACTAACAAGGATAAAGTATCTGTAACAATGATAACTAATTATTTCAAACTGTAGCCTGGACCCTGAGCATCCCTTACAGCACACATGCAACTTCAGATGCAACTAGTTTTGTTGGAAACTAGTACATGTTGATGTGAGCCCATATTCAGCAATCATTATCACAGGTTTATGAGACAATGCTCTCAATTCTTCTTTTCGTGTCCAGAGCCAGATAAAGCAGAAAACAGTGACGGAGACTGTACAGCCAGGCAGGTGGCCACTACTGCAACATAGAGCCAAGACTGATGGACAAGAAGTGAAAGTTTAGTCCTCCTTGTACACTATAACCCCACCAGTCTCCACATTCCTCTCCGCTGCAAACTGACACCTTGTACCTGCTATTCTGCCACTGAAAAAACTCTTATTGCAGAGAAAGCCAGAAGGGCAGCAATACTGTCAGTATCCCATAGCTGTCTCTGGACTGCTGCACAAAGCACCCAGCTATTTCCAAATACACAGCAGAAACTAAGTATATAAACCTGCTCAAAAGACATGTGTTGGCATCATGCCATTTTTGACACAGGTGAACAGAATGATCATTTCCCAATAGTGCCAAAGACTACCCCCCTCAGTGCCACCACTTCTTAGGGATTTCAGTTTATTAGGCATTAACTTTTACAGTGATGTGATATGCCTTCATGCTGATGACTAAAGCTACTGTCAAAGACCTTTTAGCACACACCACTTTGGTCCTATTCAACATCTCTCTATATAAGGAACAAATATATTTCTATACTGGATGGCAGCACCCCAAGAAAATATTCCTGTGCCTTGAGAAGATAAGGAAAACACTAATCCATGTCTACTTTTGGAGTTATGGTGTTAAATACACTCTGAGCTGCAGCAGCAAACAGGCTTGTAGATTTCTGGGATAAATAAATGTGTAGAAACTTGGGGAAATACAGGGCACAGTGGCCTGCTTAGAGTTTTGAACACTGATAGTTTTCCTGAGTGTTACAGAAAAAGGCATTTGACTCATCATTCAAGTCAGACAGCAAGCAAGGTGGTGAAATTATGCGCGTTCAGAGGAAAGCATGAAGAAAATGGCACAATTCTGTCTTCAAGGGCATGATCTCAAAACAGCAACATAATTATATTCAAATACTTCAAAGTTTTCCTAAAGCAAGTAATTTCTTACAGCAGCAGTTAGTGGCATTGCCTTGTTCCACCTTCTTGCACACTAAACAGAGGTGAGGCTTTCAAGTCTTTGAAGAGCAACTGTAGTGCTTTACATATTAATCAAGGCAATTAGGCCTGTGATGACTACATGAGCACTGCAGCGTTTAATAGCTTTTTGTGGAAAAAAGTTGTGCCCCCTGCATACAGTCAACTGACTGCCAGAAGTCTGGTTCTCTACTAGAAACAAAATTACTTATAATACTATCCCTTGAACCCCAAACCAAGGCTTCTAGAAAAACATGTTTTAAAAGGATACTTTTGAGAAAGGAGGTTATGGAGTATGCTGCATGTATGGAGTACTATGAAATACTACTTTGCCTATGTTCAGCCTTTCCTGCCAGAAGATACAGACATGCAAACATGCCTTTTTCCTACAAGAGTCTCAAATTAATGAGAGGGGACAGTAGCAGCACAGATTATGTGTTCCAAGACATCTATCCTTTCTGCTTTGAAACCCTGTGTTACCTTAGGTCATTTGTGATAGTTGTTGTCATGACAAGATATTTCTAATAATTGCTCCAAAAAAGCCCCATAAAGCAGAGACAGTAACCTTCCTACATCATTCAAGTTGTCATTCATTTAACAGCAAATTCCAGATCTGGCCCTCCCATTAAAATAGGCACCTAGAAATGTTTGAAAGGAAAACCCCTAAACCCTATCAGTAGTAGACAGTTTGAGAAAACACTACAAACAACACATTTATCTGTCTGTACACTACTGAACACATTTTCAGTAGATGCCAATATGACTGTCCATGTACGTGAATATATTATTGTGTATAACAGGAACCACTGCCCAAACTGAAAATAGCTAAAAGATGGGAAAAAATTAAGTGTCCCTATACGGAGAAATAAATGGTGACTTTTCACTGTATCAGCTAAGAACTGGTAAGGCAGTACAGGGAGCTTCTTACAGTTCTAAAAGAAATCTGCAAGCAAGAACAAGGCTTGCACATGCACATTCATGAAGTATTACCACAAACACAGATGCAACGGCCAAAAAGCCAACTGTTACCTAAGCAGCCACTTTCAGCTTAACTGTAAAATGAAGGGGAAGGGAAAAAAAAAAAAAGAAAACCAGGGCACTACTGAACACAGCGCTAACAGAAAAGACACTCAGAACATACAGCACAGCAGCTACTAACAATTCTTGGTTTTTTTTCCTGCATTCACCATGTAACCACTTAATGGTTATTTCTGCAGAAAACAACTGTGAGAAAGAACACGACTCCATTAATTTTTCCCATTTTATGGAATCAGCCTGGAATGCTTGATAAACACGTAGGCCAAGAATAACAGTAAATTATAGAGATTAAAAACAATTAAAGTAAGGGAAGGACTTCAGGTGTTTTACCTTTCCCTTCTTTTCCATAAGCAAGGTCTGGTGGAATAGTTAGCTTCCGCTTCTCTCCCACACACATGTCCTTCAAGCCTTTGTCCCAGCCTTTGATAGCTTCCCTTATGCCAAGGGTAAACCACATAGGTTGGCCATTGTTATGCTTGTGACTGGAAAAGAACGGAATAAAACACTTAGTCTTTAGACATCAAGTTCCATAAGAGGCACATGAAGCAGAGGGAATATGCTCACTGCAGAGATATATAAATAAAAACACACCACTATCTGGTTCCTTGGCATTTCTTAAATGAAGGACCTAAACTTTTAAAGTCTTTAAGGAACCTTGTCATGTAAAGTGTAAGTTTTAAGAAATGGAAAGAAATGAAACATCTACGTGATGCATTTCTGACAACACTAAGCAACCTGGATCCCCACCTTCACTTCCTTGATCACCTATTTCCACTTTGAAACCGATCAAACTAGAAAGACATCTCTACTTAAAAATATAAATTCGAGGCCATGAACATTCTTCGGCAAATTTCAAGTCAAAAACCAGCTTGGTCATGATTACAATGTACCTTATAATATGCTTAGAAGAATCAGCCACATCTCTTCCAAAAAAGCCATTAGGGGAAAAAAAAAAAAAAGACACCACCACCCCCCCCCCAACAGATAGTGTAGAAAAACAGAACAAATGCATGCATAACATTCAAGTTCAAAGTAGGCAGACAAGCCCCATTTCCATTTAACCAGGTGGTACACCAGGACTCCTTTCACTCTACTGACAGACACAGAATTTTAAAAGTTCTATTTACTAGTCATGCAGGAAAGGTGCTTAACAAGAAAACAGAGCACTTACAGAAGTTAGTCAGCAGCAAAAACTTAGAGCATCACTAGAACTTCTCTTAGAGAGGTAGGTTAACTACAAGAGAAAATTAGTGAGATTTTTAGTTTAAATCGTCTGCAAGAGCATAACCATGCAAAACAGTTTTTAAAAAATATGTTCCACAAAAGTAGGTGTCAGACGTAGCCTACAGATACTTGAGCATTTTACTGTCTCCCACCATTAACACTTCGCTGATGTTTTACAGGAAAGGCAACATTAGCGAGTCATTGCAGGCTCTTTGCAGGCTCCCTCGAATTTCTGGCTCTTCCTCCTACTTGCATTACTGTGGTTCTGGTATGTTGATTCGTCTGGTCGGGGGCAGGTGAAGAATATACCATTTTAGTAATGAAAAGCTGTCATTGTGCTGCCAGTAGTGGAAGGATATATATAACTTCTTTTTTTTTTTTTTAAATTAGAGGCAGACTTCTCCCCTGAAAGTTTGCTTTAGAAACCAGACAGAAATTCGTGCAAAGCGTAAGACTTACTAAACCGCTGAGAGCTCAACCTGTGTCTAAATTGCGAAGAGGATATGTAACATCCCATCTTTTAACAAATGCCACATGGCTCTATTTTCTACAGTCTAACCAGAAAACAAAAGCTAAATAAGATTTTATATCCTTGATCTAGCAAAGGGAAAGGAGATAAGCTTTACCGTTGTTCATTTTAAACAGCATTCTGAGTCTGTGCTTCCTAAATTATCAAAGCGTAAAGAGCAACCAAACTTTCTGAAAATAGGTGACGGTGGAAAGGGTCCCGTGAACAACTTTGTGCAGTGTTATTTAAGCTATTTTAGTTCAATAACGAATAAGGTCTAGGGCATGCTATGAACACGCATGCATTGCTTTTGTTTCCTTGCACAATGGTAAAGGCAAGTTTTGGGAGGGAGGAGTAATTGTAAAAAAAAAAAAATAAAAAGCCACCCGCCCTCAACAAAACACTCCTCGTAGAGCTACTTCACAGGATTGCGGACCACTATGAGACGTCCAGGCTCAGTAAAACACTGCCACCAGAGATCACCTATATCAAAATACATACAAATATATGTATAAAGAGATCTGTATAGCTCCCCCCGCAAGCTCACCCACCAGCCCGCTCGAAGACGAGCCGCCCGGGGCGAGCTACTCACGTGGAGTGAAACATGGAGCCATCCTTCTCCAAGTAGCCCTCGTAGTGAACCAGCATCATGTCCCCCCACTTCGTCCTCCTGTGGCAGAGGAAGGGCTTCTGCAGCACCTCCACCTTCACGTCAGCCGCGGGGATCAGCGCCGCGGCCGCGCAGCCCAGCGCCTG
>NW_020799095.1:15218724-15299836 GCF_003259725.1 Athene cunicularia | reverse complement strand
GCCCCAACCGCCGAACCTGCCCACCGCTGCCACGCTCCTAGCGCAAAATGCGCCGCTACCTCGCACCCAAAGAACGGCCTCGCAGCGCTACGGCAGCGCAAACAGCTCTAGGAATCGCAAGTCACGTGATCCTCAGTAGAAAAAGGGGGCGGGGGCCGGCTGCCATGGAGGGGGTGCTGTACAAGTGGACCAACTACCTGAGTGGTGAGTTGCTGCCAGTCCTCAGCCCGTGCGCGGGGCGGGCTTCCCTAGCGAGGCGGGTGCCCTCATCTTCTTTAGATATATTTGTGTAAATATAAATATCCATATCTATAATATATGTGTACTCGCTCAGTCTGGATCAGTGCTGACCCCGCCGTGCAGGGGATCAGCCCCGGCTCACCCTGATTTTCCAGCTGCGCTGCCACATTGTCACCATCCAGCGCTGGAGGAGGCGTTTAACCCACTTGTGGGTGCCAGCACTCCTCCGGAGAATCCCTTGCCCTCCCTGGGGTTCTGGGTTGGGCTTTGGGGTTATTTTGGATACATCAGATCATACTCACCAGCGAATTTACCTTTTCTGTACACCTCCGTGAAACTTTCACTGCTTTTATTGAGTCGCTTTAGGGACTTGGGGGCAATCCCAGATCTGAGAGGGAAAGGTGTTGCCAGTAAATTACACTTAGGGGATCTGGATGAAAATGCATGCATGCAAAAGAAAAAAAGAAGAAGAAAAAAAAAAAAAGAAAAAAAAAAGACTGTCCTGTCCTGCTAGTGTTAGGCCCAGAATTTAATTTTGGGGGTATTTCCATGCCATGGGAGTCTTGGCTTTTGTAGCAGACTGGAAGCAGCCATGTGTGGACAGGGTTTGCTCAGCAGAGGTTATCAGTGGTGGGGTCAGAAACGCTGTGGCGATGGGCAGGGTCTGTGCCGTGCCACCTGTGTTCCTGTGGGTATCCACCGCTGCATGTGTTGGAATCGGGTGGTTTGTAATTTGAGGTGTGGGAATGGGGGTCGTGCCTGGTGCAAACCTCTCTGTGGTTTGTTGAAACAGTTTGGAAACTTGATGGTCACAGAAAAATAACCACGACCTTGACATTGCCAGGTGCAAGTTTTGCTTGTGAGTGTAGGCAGGAGGACTGCCTTCCTGCCTGAATTTTTTTCAGAGTCTGGAACAGCTGCACCTCTCTGCTTAGTTGGGAAAGTGTAGGAAATCAAAATTAAACAAAGAAAAAGCTGAAGCACAAGCAAGTGATGAATTCATGTGGTAGGGGGATGGGGGGGAAGTGGTGCATGAGGCTGGATTTATTGGTGTGCTGGAAGATTGCTGCAGCTTTTTCCCCTTTAGGAAATAGGTATTCTGAGGGAGGAATAAAAAATTGTCAGGTATGGCATGGATTTATTTTTTTTTAATTATTTGTGAATCCTCTTGAATTATGGAGTATGTGGCAGTAGGAGCAGTCATGCTTGGCTTTTCTATTTGGACTGCAGAACTGGGGCAGTCTTATTAGTCCTTTCCTGGTAATACAAAAGTCCGTGTTTCAGTCATGTAAAGATTTATGTGTTTGGCTTTCTTTGCATTGCTTAGATGCCAGGGTGTATTTGGAACCCTTGCACTTGCTTTCGTGCCGTGAGACCTATGTGTGGGAACGAGTAGATGACTGACTGGCATTTGGCACTGTAGCATTTGTGCCTGAGTGTGCATGTGTTATAGGATCAGCTGGACTTGTCTTCTGTTTTGATGGTATGCTGAAGACTCAGAAATATACCAGTTTCATCAAAATTAAATTGGGGTTTTTTGCTAGCCACATTGATAATCATTTTCAACCTTCATGAAGAAGTAAATGCAGACTACAGGAATCTCTTTTCTTTGGATGACTGAGATTTGCCCCAGCTGAAAAAAATAGATGAGTTTTTGCTGTTGAGAGAAAATCTGCAATAAAGGATTGAAGCATCTTTCTGATTTCTTTGCTTAAACTTAACTCTGCTAGTAAGCATGGTGATAGAGGTCACTCCATGCCTTTTTCTTAGGTTGTAGAAGGCCTGTTGTGAGTTTGAGAACAGTAAATTTGCTGTTCTGCAAGCTAACTATGCTTACAAGTGCTTTCTTTTGGCATTAAATGAAGACTTCCTGCCCTGAAGCCATTAAGTTATAAATTTATGTGATGATGCAAAAAAATAAATCCTGCTGGAATGTGGCATTTATCATAGCAGTAGCACAGAGCTGGGGAGAGAGAGCCAGGAAAGCCTCCTTTCAGGGATTAAGGGAAGCAAGAGGGTTCAACAGGTCATCCAGAACAGTATTTCTGTCAGTATTCTGCCACCAATATGCTTTTCTTCCTTCTTGTTCAAGGTTAACTAGTCTGGTGCTGCATAGTTTAAATGATGTGTGTAAAAAGTAGGGAAAATGTATGTCATCTCTTTATGTTGGTGTATGCGCCTGTGTTACTAATACAATGCTGATGCAGATTTACACAGCAGGTATTTTATGCCCTTTCCTCCTCATTATGAGGAACATACCTTTGTTTCACAGAGTCAGAGAGGACATAAAACAGTCACCAAAGAAAAAGCTTAAAACTGTAGAAAAGCAGAATTGATTTCCTTTGCTATGAGAGAGGAGCTGATGGAATTTGTTGGTAATTGAGTCTTTTCTGGGAATTTTGGTTTTATGTTTTCTTTCATCACTATCATGAGAGGTCAAGTCCACAGCAACCTGTTTTCCTCTGGCCCTTGGACAGGGACCTAGATCTGTGTTGCAAATTACATAGTTATTAACAGCAAGAACATTTCAGAGGTAGGAAACAAGTTTGGCTTTCTGCAGGCAAAGGTCAGAAAGCACAGCGTGATTGCCAACAAGTGAAAGACAGATTAGCTTGCCTTACTACTCAAACAAGTTATCTTGTTTTATAATAAATGCACTTGTTTACTTTATATAGATTAGGATAAAATAAATTAGCATTACTTGTTTTCTGCTTGGAGATAGGGTTTTTCCTGTGGTATTAATCTTGTGCTGACACTGGTTTCTATATGCAGGGGTTCCAGTGCTGCCCCTGAAATCTCTGCATTTAGAGAACTGAGATTTTAGAGTTTTTCTCTCTCCTAGTGCAATGGCCACCAGATAGTGATTTCTCAGTGTGATAGTTTTGTTTAAATTCAAGTGAAGTGTGGCAACTTTGGATCAGATATGCATGTACAC
Organism: Athene cunicularia; assembly: GCF_003259725.1. Taxonomy (NCBI): domain Eukaryota; kingdom Metazoa; phylum Chordata; class Aves; order Strigiformes; family Strigidae; genus Athene; species Athene cunicularia. The sequence goes on along the minus strand of NW_020799095.1, from coordinate 15,296,661 downwards.
AGATCTAGCCTATGAAAATCCAGTTGGAATTTTGTGTTTGCAGTAGGCATGTCCTGAGATTCTCGTCTATGCTTCTCCCACTAAATTGGTTTAAACCTTAAGGTAACGGAGAACTTTGCAAGAAGAATTTTCACTGACATAAAAAGTGGGATAATACTTTTTCACTTGGGCAAATATATGATGCCTCTGCAAACTTCAAATTATTAATCCTCAAAATGCAGAGCTGGGTGTCTTAAATCATGCAGGTGTGCAAATTGGCCTCAGCTAGGCCTACAGTCAAAGCGTGTAATTTCATTTTAAAGAACTCCTAGATTTAATCCTTTGCCAATCTCTGTCTAACGTTAGCATTGCTTGGTAAAGGTTGTGGAGGCTAGGGATGGGCTTATAGCATGGGTAAAGGGACTATAACTCTTTTTTCAGTACTGCTTATTGTAGTAAGTAGTCAGGGTGATAGAAGCATCACTCTATACTTTCCCTGTAGCTCCTTGCTCTGCTGTGCCTGTGGTTTTGTCTGAGTGTAAAGCATTCTGGTGTGGACAGCATCAAAGCCAGATCCTGGCTGCAGTGTGGTAGGCAGCAGGACTGATCTCAAACTACGGGATGCTTCTTGCAGGATACAGAAAGGAGATGTAAACTGCACATGAAGACTGCTCTTTTCTCTTTGGAAACTGTCTCCCACAGGACTTTCCAACTGAACTCAAGCTGCAGTTCATCCTCTTTGTTAAGCATACCTTCTGGTTATGAAATTTCATTAGTCTTTGGAGATTGCCTTGTAAAAATAATCTGAGACTTTGATTGCTCACTGGGTTTCTAGCTATCACCCACAGGAAAAGAGTGTGGAGTTGGGGAATACCTTCCTTCAGTGGTGTGTGGGAGAGCTTGGTGCTTTTAGTTGTTTTTTCTGCTGAAATTAAGTTCAGTTAAGATCTTCAGTGTGAGGCATGCCTTATCTGGGATCGCTGGACACAGGCAGGATTGCTGCTGACTATGGAAAAGGCAGTATGTATCAGCTCTTGGCTTGGGGATCAAAGGCAGCTTCATCTTTAGAAGGAAAAATGCCGACTGCCTCTACTGACTTGCCTTGTATTCAGTTATATACTCTGTGAAATGGATTTGATCGGTTTTCCTGATATTTAAATATTCACTTCCTTGATTGTGCTGAGTAACCCTAACTAATTCATCTTCTTCAAGGCATGACACCCTTGTATTCATGCCATCACTAGTGATACTACATATACCACATACCTTAGTTTGCTTTCCCTATCTTCCTGTATGTAGCATCCACTCGTTTTATTGTACTCTGAATTCTTTTCAGTTTATCCCAAGATACCAAGAGCCAGCACCAAGCAGTAATTTTCAGGCTTCACATAAAACTTTAAATTACTCTTATATCTAATGATTTTGAATTCCTTAACAAACTGGGGGAGAGCTCAAGAAAATGTGAGAGCATTAGTTTCTATAGATGGATTCTAGATATACATGATACTGCTTAGAGTGAGTCTTTGTTTTGGGAGTTTAAATTAAGAAATCTGACCTTTTAGGATGGGAGACACATACACTTCCAATTGCTATCAAGCCCTGGAAATAAGGTCCTCTGTTTCCAGAGATGGAGGAAGTAATAGAAAACTTCACACTTGTATAAACATTTGGTTCTAAAAAGCTTTTGTTTATATTTTTCCCCTTCTTTTTAGCCTCTGGGTATAGTCCCAAGTTCTGGTTGTGTAAAATGAGAAGTCTGGCTTTTGTGGAGGTGGACCTAGACAGCTGTTTCTGTTGCCTTCAGAGCAATGGTCTGCCCAGTATTACTGACTGTAGCTGCTCTCAGAGACCAGGCATTGGTTTAGATGGATGACTGAGTCTCACCCAGTCCTGGCTCCTCACTCAGGATGCTTCAGGGACTAGTTACTTCATTCTCATTGGATTTTGCCTAATTACGTTTCTGTGGTTTGACCTTCTTTCTACTCTCTTCCCTTCCCCCTGTTTTTCTTCATGCAGCAATCTTGCTTCTGTCATACTTCTTTGGAACTGAGTAATGTGCTCGCAGCAGAAAAGTTTGATGAGGCTGCAGGAATGAAATTGGTGTGTCCTCTCTCTTCTGTAGGTGTTAGAGCAATGCTGCAGAGCCTACACGGTGCAGTGTTCCCTGCCAGGTATGCTGCAGTACCAGTGCCTCTGCATTCAGACCTTCACTGAAATAAATAAGTGATCACAGGGAATGGCTGGGTAGGACAGAAGTGAAAGGTGTGGCAGAATGACGCAAAGAGATACTACTATGTGGTATCTGTGTGTGTTTACATAAATTCATTTCGTTGGCTCAGTCTGGCCTGATAACCACCCCAGGGGTCAGAGAGAGGAGCTGCTTGTTTACTGGGGCTGGGAAGTATAAACAGAGGAGGGAAACTCCCAGGAGCTTTGAATGACTTGAATTAGTGTGTCTGAGCCAGTGGCCTGGATTATTGAACTTTTGTCTCCATCACTCGCCATGATCCCCTCTCTGCCCTTCATCCTTTCACTGTGTCCCCTTCAAAAATGTCTGACTGCTGGGACATTGTGCTCTCTGTGCCTTGGCTGGTTACTGGCATAAAATCATTTGCAAACCAACCCAGTTGCCCTGTGATGGGAGGATGCTTTTTCAATACTGCTAGCACTACCCTAACAGTTGTGATTGAAATGAGTGTGGATTTTATGGGACCACTGCCAGAAAAATCATTTGGGAGAGGGTCACTGTATTAAAGCCGGTTCCAGCTGTTGCTTGCTTCACTTGAACCTCTAGTGTCCCTCAAATGAGTGCTTTAGAAAGTGAGACCGTTGCTGAAGTGCTAAATTTGTTAACTTCATTACTTCTAGGGGCTTTTGGTATTGATTCCTGCTGTTACTGTGCACATAATTATAGGGAAATTGCAATATGGGCATTTCTAGAAGCTGCTCTCTAGGTGGGAGAATAATAGCTCAGAGGAGAGGCATGAATTGTCAGACACTCTTGTCTGCCTTTCTGCAGTCCCTCATGGATATAGGCTGGATTTTTACCCTGTCAGTTTGTTTTGCTACAGAATTAAGACTGTAAAATGTGTTCCAGTGCCTGAGATTGCCCTTCTTAAAATACTGAGTAGCCTTAGGAGGCTGTATGTAAAAAGCAGGCAGCAGATTTGGGTGCAAATTGCTTAGGTCAAGATAGCCCCTTTAACTGTCTTACTTCTGTTCTTTGTATGAGAAAAAAAGGGGGAAAGTTTCAGGTTTGGTCTGTGTAAGATACTCTTTTGCTAAATGCTTTTGCTGACTAGAAACCTGGTGGTTACTGACAGCATGAAACATGAGGCTGCATGAACTGTACTTGGTCACGTAATCAGTTGTTAAGAACTGGATTGTACGATTTAGTGTGGGTACCCAGTAGTTAAGATTGCAAGGGCTCTAGGATCTTGAAAACAAGTGTTTCATACAGAATCATCTACGTTGGGAAGGACCTTGAAGATCATCTAGTTCAACCATTAACCTGACAGTTCCCAGCTACACCAGATCCCTCAGCGCTGTGTCGACTCTACTTTTAAACACCTCCATGGATGGGGACTCCACCACCTCCCTGGGCAGCCCATTCCAATGCCCAACAACCCCTTCTGGAAAGAAATGCTTCCTAATAACCAGTCTAAACCTTCCCTGGCACAACTTGAAGCCATTACCTCTTGTCCCATCACTTACTACTTGGTTAAAGAGACTCATCCCCAGCTCTCTGCACCCTCCTTTCAGGTAGCTGTAGAGGGCGATGAAGTCTCCCCTCAGCCTCCTCTTCTCCAGACTAAACACCCCCAGTTCCCTCAGCCGCTCCCCGTACGACCTGTGCTCCAGACCCTGCACCAGCTTCGTTGCCCTTCTCTGGACATGCTTGAGTAATTCATATGTTTGTGACTTGGAGATTTCCATAGCCTTAATTCCTCGGGGAAATCCTCGCCTGTTGGATGCTAGTGCATTAAGATGGAGTGGTCCTTCTGGGCCATTGTGAAATGTTTGTGTTTTGTAGGTGAGGAGATGCAGGGAGCTCAATGCAGAAATCAGGGTTTTTTCAGCACAGTCCATGGCATCTCAGCAGTCTGCTTTCTAAGCTGGAAAGGTCTCTTGACTCAGTCCTGTGTTTGGCCTGTTAGATGCATCCTCTAACTGGAAAATATGACTTTCCTCGTAACTGGAAGGCAGGTATTCTGCAGTCAGAGTTGCATAAGAAGGTGCAATCTGCTGGCCAACAGCTACTATGTGAGCAACCAGCAGCAGGCTGGGTTTGAGCAAAGGTGCGAACCTCATGGCATTCACAGACTTACATCAGTGCTGGCAACTGGGGAAGGACATGTATTGGGTTTTCTCTTGCATTTTGCAAGACACCAGCACTGTCTTGATCCTATTTGAGCTGAGTTTTCAGCAGCTGTCATCTAGCTATCAGTCATTGACACAGCGCTGGACAGACGCTATGGTTCTTCTGCCCTTAGGTGCTGGGAGATTAAGCTGTGGGTGGTAGTATGGTGAACACGTGGCACAGTTTGCTTTGCTGAGGGTGGGGTGAAAAGGTGATTATTGCTTATTCTTGCTGTGAGATGTCTCTGACTATCAGAGCAACCACTCTGGAACTCTCTTGTGACCATGTGCAGAAAAGCGGGGATCTGCCCCTGCTCTGCCACCTGCAGCTAAATCTAGGGTCTTGCTAGTGATATTAGCAGTAGGGGTGTGAAGGGTTTAACCCCTCCTGTTAGACAGATGTTGCCATAACATGGAGTTTTCAGAATTATCTCCTATCCACAATCAAAATCTGAATTATGGTCAAAGAAGCCCAAGGACTATCTATTCCATATGTTTTTATAAAAACTTATGTTGAAGCTCTATAAATTAATAAGCATGAAGTATTATATAATTTTAGTGGAAGGCAAGCAATAATAAAAACCATGAGTGTCTGGCCTCTTAGAAATGCAACTGGAACTTAATTGCAGCTTGTTTTCTAGGTCATCAGTTTGACTTCTTGAGTATGTAATTCTCCCAGATGGTTTTGCTTTGTGGATGTCTAACATGATCTACATGTCTTCAAATGTTGGTTGGTTTTTTTTTTCTTCAGGTTTGGCACTTTGGAACAAATGCTGTCTAGAGTCTGAGTTGTGTAACATTAAAGTTTGAATTATGTCCAAATTTCAACTGTGTTATCAAGAACTGTCAAGTTTGCTCAGTGATAGCTGTATCCAGACTTCCTGAAGTGTAATGGTGGAAGTAGGCAGATTCAGGCTGTAGAAAGTTCTGGAGAAATACTGAATCCTTAGCAGGCACAGACTGCTTAAGTATCTGTTTCTGTACAGTATCAGATCATCCACGTACTGCAGGTACTAATTTAAAGTTTCTCACAGGAGTGCAGTGTGTATTAGGACATTAACCAGTGTCTGTGAAGTTGTCTGTAATCTCTTCACTTTATTCTATGGCTGAGACCTTAAGCTACTACTCACTTTTATTGTGCTTTGAATTTTATTGTCTTTTTTTTTTTTAAATCTATCTCTTTCCCCAGCAAGGTCATTTTTTTACTGTTAATGGCTCTGTGCCTCTAAAATGAGTTGTGGAAGTATGAGCTATATTTTGTCCTGCCTGTGCACCACCAGTATAAATGGGCTTAGTAAATTCTTCTTCAAAGTTGTGTTAGTGCTGGCACCAGTAAGACCTCAAAAGGTTCAGCTTTAACTTTCCGTACCAGATGAAGTCTGAATGCTCAGTTCCAAAAATTGCAATATTCCTAGGACAGTTTATAGGGAGAAAATAAAACTGAATAAACCCAAGACTTGTGTTCATGGAAGTGTCTAAGTGTCTTTTTGCTGCTTTGGTTTTTGTTGTGGTAGGTTTTTTTCCCTCTTCTCTTTGCTTGTCTGCAAATGTGAAGCTCCTGTAATTGAAGATTGTATATCCCTGTTGCACTGCCCATGATTTGTCAGCCACATGCAATTTTTAGCTGGTTGTTTAGGATAACCCTCCCATGGCTGCTGACTCAGTGTCAGTGAGTACCAGGTGGTTAGTGCATCTTCTGACAGAACCTTGCTGTGATTTTTTTTTTTTTAATTCGTTTCCTTTTACAAAAGTGTATTTTTATTAGTGTAACAATTCTGTTCTGAAAAGATATGCTGTCCTAATTAACAATTGCCTATCATAGTCTTTTTAATGCATATCTAATAAAGAACAGTTAGGTTCTGCAAAGGGAGACATATAATTGCTGCTTCCCCCTCAAGAAAAAAAAAAAAAGACCCAGAACCAAAAAACCCAACCAAACAAAAGCCTCAACAAAATATATTGACTCATAACATATTTTTAACCAGTCTCCAAAGTGATGGAGGCAGAGTGCTTTGTATGTTGGCTAATTGATTGCACAGCCTTTGATTGGTGGGATGCAATTTGGTTGAGCATCAGCTGCAATTGTAAGCTGTAGGACCATGGCTGAAATAATTCATGTGCAGCAGCAGGATCTCCAGACTGAATTAGAGGCTTGTATTGACTGTGGCACTGTGCATTATTTAGGGGATTGGTTCTGTGCCATTGAGTGTCTGAAGCAATTAACTGCTTCTCTCTGCTGAACAATCACCTCCTTTTTTTTGTGAGTTTCTCCATATCAATAGTGACTTTTAGTATAGTTTCTTTATTTTTGTGGCAAGACACATAAAAATCAGTCTTGCTGGGTTTTTTTATTCTCATTCTTGTGATTTTATTTTCCCCTTCATAGAAAATAAGGAAGTATTGAGAATACTCTGGTGTTTATAATGTCTTTATATTCTTCTAGGAAATAATGGAAGAGCTCTGGAAGTGTGTGAAAAAGGATTTATGTTTAATTTGTATTCCAGCCACTCCCAAGGTTCAGCAATCTATAGACCAAGTTGGCCCAGACGCTCTGGTATTGCTTGTTTAAAAAAACCAACCAAACAAAAAAGCCCAAATCATACTCCTACATTAGCTTTAGAGATTTCTGACCTTAAACTGAGTTGGGCTTGGCTTCAGCTGTAGCTTAAGGAATTAGACCCTGGATGGTAAGGAGCAGTCATTCCTCCAACATGATACCAGTCCAAGCCCAGCCTGGGCTCCTGCAGCGCTGTGTTGGTTGGCAGAGCCCTGGTGCAGGGGACAGTAGAAGCAAGGCCCCTCTGCAAAAATGTGTATGAGCCACGTGGCCCACGTGGTCTTGCCAAAGTGTTTTTCCCAGAGGTGGTTTCCTGGCGCAGTGTGGGAGCTTTGGTATCTCACTCCCTTGGTCCTGGCCAGCGAGATTTGCAGCTCAGTAATGAAAGCTGCTTTTCTCTAGTGATGTTGCTGCCTCATTTCTTCTTAAGTTAATGAGCTTGTAGTTTTTAATTAGACATAAATGACAGTTGTCATGTCTTGTTTGTTTATATCTTTTCATATCGCTCTAGTACTTCCAAAAGAGAAAAACAAAAAGGGTAATTTACTTCTGAAGCTGGGCAGCAGGGTGGACCAAAGTGGTACCTGGAACTTTTTGATTTTGGTCTAGCCTGGTGTTTTGGTTATTCCCTGGGAAAGTATCCAGAAGTGAAAGTCATTAATTCAGGATTACTTTTTATGTGGGCAGCATTTCAAGAGCTACTGAGAACTGCTTTGTTGAGAAAGATAGTGTTCAGAAATCAACACATCCGCCCCTGTCCCCTCCTTCCTATGATTTTTAGAAGTTTCTTGCCTGTTGCTTTTCAAGACAGTTTGGCTAGCCCTTCCCACAAAGGCGGAAGACATGTAAGGCAAGACAGCATGGGTGGCTTTTAGAAAGAGTGAAGAGGTGGGTTGAGGAGTGATGAAAGAAATTGAGGGGTGGTGGACTGAAAAGGTGGTTTTGGAAGAGAGAGTGAGTCAGTGATGCTGTGTTAGCAAAAGTACTGAAAATGGCATATGGCATCTCAGGAACATACTGTGGTCCAGTTGCCTGCAAAAAGGACACATAGCTGCCAATAAGCAGGGGTTATGGTGTACAACATCTGGACCTGTCCACAAATCTTACTATTTAAAAGGGTTTAATTTTCCTGGGGGAACTGAGAATCTTTGGGGCCTTATTTGCACTGAGTCCTGAGTGAGAGAGGTGGTGGAATTGCAGGGAGAGAAGTAACTGAGAAATGCAGTTTTGTTTTTCAGGCTGGCAGCCTCGATGGTTTCTTCTCTGTGGTGGCATACTGTCCTATTATGACTCTCAGGAAGATGCCTGGAAGGGTTGTAAGGGAAGCATCCAAATGGCGGTGTGTGAAATTCAAGGTAACTAAGATACAGTAACACTCAGCTGCATGAAGTTTGTCCAATAACGTTGCATTCAGGATGAGATTTCAGGTCACAAGAGCTATTTGGCAGCTTGATTTCTTTGGTATGTATTTGCAGTAACTCAGTAACTTGATCTATATGCCAGTTTTTATTCTATAGTATTTTGAAAATGTTAAGAGGGGTGCAGGCCTCTGATATAATGGGTATTCTACAGGCAGGTAGGTCACTGTTTTTCATGCCCATGGTAGAACATCACACAGCTTTAAATGACTCTTCATAAGCACAAAGCCGAAGCTAGAAATATGACTAATAAGCTTCAGTACTAGGCATGCTCACTTGGATTGCTTGCCACATCTTTGAGGCTCAGGCTGGAAACCTGACAGAGAGGCTTGCCAGAAGAGGATGCCCTTTCCATAAAGACTCCTGGATGATGCTGTACTGGTCACAAAACTTCCTTTCATAGACTTTTGTCCCACAGCTGTATATATGTGTGTCCTGTCTATTCCTTAACTCCAAAGAGAAGTCATAAAATGGCAACAGGGGAAGTCTGGAGCTGTAGATTCATCCTCTTTCTTGACTCTTTGACCTGCCACCTAACATATCTTTGGGGGTATTCAGTTGGGCTGGGAAGGGCTGAGGGACTGGTCTGAAACCTGTGTTGCTTCCAGTTCATCCTGCAGATAACACACGAATGGACCTGATCATCCCAGGGGAACAGTACTTCTATCTGAAGGCAAGAAATGCAGTTGAAAGGCAGAAGTGGCTTGTTGCACTAGGAACTGCCAAAGCCTGTCTGACTGACAGCAGGACACAGAAGGAAAAAGGCAAGAACACCCTTCTGCTGGCACATACTGTTTGCTTTCTATTTCCCCATCCTTACCCTAGTAGATGTACACACAAAGATGATAAAGTCCATACCTGAACTCTCTGTCCAACCTGTGCTTGGTTCTTGGTGCTGCTAAAAACCAAGCCACGTGGGAACTCCAGCTAGAAATCTCAGGTGTTAACTCTTAGTGTGGGGATTTGAAAACTTTGGCTTTTCCTTGAAATATACTATGTATAAATAATTTGAAAACTGTGTGCTGATGGGTTCTGTTACTAAAAGGAGCAAGTAGCTCCTGGCTGTGAGTCACTGGGTTGCAGACCGTGCATGACAGTAAGGCCCCATCCTAGGCAACCATCTTAGTATGAGTGGCTCTTGAGCTTTGGAGTTCCTCAGACCCTTTCCTTCCTTGTTCTAACTGGGCTGTCTTGTGCACTCCAAGAATCCCTTGGCAATTAAAATAAAGGTTCGCAATTGATTTTAAATTATAGTGCATACTAGTGTTCAGAAAATGAAATCTAATCATGGTCGAGCTATGAAAATTAATTCACTTATCTCTTTGCTTTTACCAACAATCTCGCTTCCACCCCAGGAAAACGCCTTTTGCTTACAAGTATAGTGTTATTCATGAGTCAGGGTGAGATCTCATGCCTTAACTTTTTGTAACCTCAGCACATGGCTATGCAGAAGATGCGAAAACGGAAAATTATTAATATATCAGTGATCCCGAGCAAATGCAGGCAGGGCAGGCACTTCCTTGCCCTGAGATGAAGAATCACTTCTCCTCTTAGCCTTATGTGCATCTTCACGAGGCATTGCATCTACCAATTCAAACTGAGTCAGAACTGAGCAGAAGATGCTACTGTAGCATCCTGCACAAAGTTAGGTTCTGATGCACAGTGCCAAGAAGCAGAACAAAGTTCTATCAGTAGCACAGGGTGAAAAGCTACTGATGCATTTTCAGAACTAAACCATGTTATTAACAGGCAATTTATTTTGTAATGTTGGGACTCTAATGTCAAAAAATTACTTCTGAAAAATCTCAGATTGACTGTTAGTTGTATCTGGATTGGTCTGCTCAGTTCTGCACTCTCCAGTACAAGAAACATATGGACATGTTGGAGAGAGGCCAGCAAAGGGCTGCTAAGATGATTAAAGGAAATACCTGATGGGAGAGCATTAAAAAAATTAAGCCAGACTCTTCTCAGTGAATGGACAAGAGGAAATGGGCATAAGTTTAAGTACAAGCAACTCCACTGAAAAATAAGCAAAAATGTGTATATTGTGAAGCTGAGGAAGCACTAAAGCAGGTTGCACAGAGAGGGTGTGGAGTCTTCATCATTAGCAATGTTCAAAATGTGACCAGACATGCCCCTGAACAGCATGCTCTGGCTGACCGTGCTTCGAACTGGGGAGTAGGACTAGCTGGTCTCCAGGGATCCCTTCTAACCTCAACCGTTCTGTGATTCAGGATATATATTAAATTAATCCCTTTGCGTTGGACAGGATGTGTCTTTTCCATCCAGTGTTTCCTACCCAGAACTCTGATTTTTTTTTAATTCACAGTGTAATTGTTTGCACCTTAAATTACTTAGTGAAAACAAAAAATATGTAGGGGTTTTGTCCTATTTAAAAGGCCCATTAAGGTCAAGTGTTGTGTACTTGCTTTTTCTGTGTCCTAAGTCTGGGAACATACTGTTTCTGTCTATGATGGCAAATAATGAAACAGTATTGTATTTGTCAGGAGCATAATTTATGGCCAATCCAGCTCATCTTTTTTAGTTGATAGAAAATGTTTTGAAATCAGGAAGTATTGATTGAGTTAGATTGGGTAATACTATTTCAGCAACTTTCTAAAATTGTATACTGCAAGATGGATACAATAAATTTAACTCTTCTTTTGTTTCACTTTTAGAGTTCACTGAAAACACAGAAGCCTTGAAGACCAAAATGTCTGAACTTAGACTGTACTGTAACCTCCTTGTTCAGCAAGTGCATAAAACAAAGGAAGCCAGCATTTCTGGTGTATCAGAACCAGAGGTACAGCTCTTATTTTTGGTGTAGACCACATCTGTAAAGTCTTCAGCATTGTGAACTCTTCTGGTTAGCCAATGTAGTACTCACTCGCAGTTACTTAATATTTCATCCTCTTTCTGCAGAGAACCTGTGTGAAATAATGTACTCATGCAACAGTTCTTGTTTAAATGGAGTAATACTGTGTTATTGCAAATAAATTTCCCTCTGTTGGGGTAGGAAGTAGTGTGATGAGATATGATATCTGTGATCTAGTTAATAACATTTCTGTAGGTAATCATGTGTATATAATGGGTCAAAAAAGTATAAGATTTTTTTATAAAAAGATAACTTGTAAGAAGTGCACATTTGTATTCCCCCAAGTCATTCATATTCTGCTCAGCAAAATACTTTTCTCAACCAAAACCCTTAAAAGGTCAAGAGGCAATACAGATCACACTAGAAAGAACTGCCTGATTAAGCTCACTTAAGTTAAAGTTTCAAACCTTGTGAATCTTCCTGACCAAAGAAGCCTTGTTTAGGAGGGGTCTCCTAATGACAGTGATCTGCCCCTTGCTTTGAGAGAGAAATGTGTGAAGAGGGGTGCACATCACTTGCTAGAGAAGCTGGTGTAGAGTTCCAGGATGCCTTCCATGGGAGAGGTGGGTCCTCAGGTACAGGACATACAGGCAGAACATCTGAAGGTTAATCATTTGTATGAAACCATCTTTGTAAAGGTACCTGATAAACTCTTTAGGGTAAATTAACAGATAGTGCAGAAGCATGATGTAGTGTATAAATGATAAAAGGCAGTGTTAGAACTTACAGCTCAACTGTTACAACTTACATCTTACTTGTTACAACAAACAAGTAATGTGGTGTTTATCCAGCTCACACTTCTTAGGAAAAACTTGCTTCCCCTGATCTTACTGGTATTTGACTGGAAAGATTTATTGCTAAAAGCATTTCAGCATCAATAACTGCATTTTGCAGGGATGGAGAGTGTTATGGCAATGTGATACTTCATTCTGCCTGTTTTTCAATTTTTTTTGTTCATGGGATTTTAAAAATTATTATCTTCAGATCATTCTATATTTATTTAATATATTTACTTTTCATTTCTCCAGTCAGTGGTGTCTTCAGGAATGTCATTGTTGAGTACATCAGGGCTTAGTATTCAATACACTTTTAACACCAGAGATAAGTAACTAAGTATTGCTTTTAAAATGCAAGTGTACTGAGCTGGTTGTAGTGAGAGGCTGACAAGAGTGATAATGTTATGAGGGGGAATAGCCCCAGTAGTATGTGATGCCAGTTCTCTGACCAGCTGACACATTGCATTTTAATTCACGTTAAACAGAAATCTTGCAGTTGTGGACTTTGTAGATGTTAGTCATTCCAAATTGATCTTCTGTAAGATCCATTGCAGTCCATTTCTTCCAATTTTTTTTTTTTCCCCACAGAGTGAGATTGATATGGGAGCTCTGTTAAAATCAACCTGTGACACCTTCCTGAAGACTCTTGAAGAATGTATGCAGATTGCAAATACTGCCTTCACTTCTGAGTTATTGCATCAGACCCCACCTGGATCCCCACATTTGGCAGTTCTCAGAACGAACAAGGTAACGGCCAGTGTCCTCTTCTCTCAATCTTGGCACGGATGCTAAGGTGCCCTTTTGTAAAGTAGCATTTGTGGAAGTAGGGAATGCATTTTTACCCATATCATAGCTAGTAGTCCTCCACGGAACATACTCTGCTATTTCTTGTGGTTTACAAGTGACATAGGGCCATTTATTAATAAGTGGTGACCAATCTTGTATCTTTTAATGATAGCTGAAAGTTATTGAGCATTAACTTTCAGGGTCTGCTCCAGCTACAGACAGTGGAGTTTCAAAATACCATGTCTGTATGGCAAGTTGGTCTGTTATGGGAGCTCGCAGCAGTTATTACTCTTCTAAGCTACTACATCATCGGATCTGTGGTAATACACCAACAGGAGCTGATGAGCTTATCTTTTTAATGACACGGGCATTTTCTTGAATCCTGGATCTACAACTACGTAGGCAAAACTGGAGCTTCTCTGATAAACAGCAAATTATGGTGTATGTAGGAAGGTAGATGCATCACTGCATCTGGAAAGTGAGATTACCTCACCATACCTGGTATCTGGTCTCAGGTTTTTTTCATAATTTTTTTTCTTTACTAAAGAAAACATCATTGCCAAGAAAACTCACTGCCCTGTTTCTTTTCCGCATGCTGTATGGTGTCTCACTTGGCACTTGCTAGCTAGCTTCTGAAAGAAGTCTCCTGATTTTCTTTATCTTTTTCCATTTTAATGGTGTAATAATGTAGCACCTTTTTCAGATTTGTCTGTATACTGCCTCCAGGTCAGAGAATTAGTGAGTGTATGCTTAGCTTTTCAGATTTTTTGGTAACTCAAACGTGTTTAATAAAATGTGAAGTTTGAGAAGCATGATACCGTCTTCTTGCTTTAAAGAATATTCTCTCTCCCCATTTATCTTGCAGATAAAGCACTCTGTCTTGTCCAGTCACAGTTCAACGGAAAGGTATAATAGAAGTCTTTACTGTCAATCTCTTCTCAATCTGTTTTTGACGGTGTCTGTTCTTTCAATATTTTTGCAACACAACAAAAGGGAGCTGTCTCTTCTTTATTATCCCTTTCCCTTTTATTTTTCTCAGCCAACTACTTGACGACTTACTGATCAGTCACCAGCCATCTCTCTCCCACTTCACTGCTCTTTTCCAGCATCTTAGGTTCCACTCCATAAACTCATAAGATCATTGATAGAGAGCAGGCTGTAATTTGTGGAGTAGATGGCAAGGATATATATTTTAAAGTACTACTGAAGGGATATTCTTTCAGTTACAATACCTGCCTGTGATTTTCTTTTTTGTAATCAGTTCTTTTTTATTATGTCTTTTTTTTTAATAGAGGTCATTGTAAATGCTCAGAGCAGCCTGTGACAGCTTATAATTTCTGTCAGCTTCTCTTATTGTTTTTTGTGTGTTTTCACAGGAAGAAACTTACCAAGCAATGTTTTATACATTAACCATTGTTCTTTCCCTTTCTTCAGGCAGATGGAATTGAACCCCTGTGAAAATGGCTCTGTAAAAGCAGAATTTAACCATCAAGAGCAAACACTTATTAAAAGTCTGGAATGTTTAAACCTAGAAACAAATGAGGGGAGCAGTGATGTTTCTGTTGAAGATCACATAGCAGAGGATTTGACAGGTAAATATATGCAATGTCTTTTATCCAGGATCATTACTCTGTAAGTGTAAATGGAGGGAAGTGTAGGCTGCCTGTGAGAATGCTGATACCTTGCGTCCCAGGAGGGGGAATGTCAGTGTATTTTAGTCCAAGATCTACCCTTTGCAAATCTTTTCAGCATAGCTTCTGCCCTTGTTGATAGCTAACTTGGAGCTGACTGGGGAAGGAAATTAAAAATTTTTTTTTGGACAAGCAGAGGCTCGTCTAGATGCTGATTGATGTTTGTAACATCACAGCCTGGCAGAGCTTGGGCTCTGCTTGCACTTTTCCCAGAAGCCCTCCACTGGGAATGCCAGCACTTCTGCTAGTATGTAGGGCTGCAGTGTCAGGAGGGGGACATCAAAGCTTTGTGTGCCTGTCTTGGAGGGGTTGACCTTGTAGTCGCTCTTGATTGCTCTGGCAAATCTTTATGGAAAATTAACCCTTTTTCTGCAACTAAGAGTATACTAGAAAGTACCTTATTTCTTCAATTACCTTAGCCATATAACAAAACTTGGATTTGTGCATGACTTCAGTAAAAAACTGTTGAACTAATTCAGTATAAAATTCCATCTAACATAGCTATGTTGTTAAGGGCTGCTGAACTTAATTTGGGTTAAGTCTATACAAGTAACATGATTTCTGCTCATCCTGTTGAACAGTAACTTTCTCTGCCTGACCATTGTTCCAAAACATACATATGCAGTCAGTGAAACAGCTGGTTTTTAAGCCTGTTAATGAACATGGTGATTTTGCTCTTACATACGTTCTCTTTGGAGTTTTTGCCATTTCTGTAACTGGTGTTGTGTAGTGTGGTAAGACCCTGCAGAATAACATGCATGTGTCACAATTTATCATAATACCTCAAGAATAGAGTGTTAAAGCAAAGAGATCAAACTAATTCCAGTCAGGTTGTTGGTATCATTTAGCTACTGAGGTTGATCCTGTGCCAGAAAAAAAGCCTACCCCTTCTCGGGTACACACGTTTGAGCTGCAGAGCTTTGCTGGAAGCATGAGGTGGAGTAGGATGTGCAGTGCCATCCATATGGGATAGGCTGAACCAGCCAGCCTGTGGCTCTCTCTCGCTCGCTGATGGCTGTATTTGGGTGCTCCATGTGAGCCCAGGAGCTGTGCCCTGTCTCAGATAGTCTTCCTCCCTTTCCCCTTTATTAAGAGCAGTCATTTTTTAAAAATACTCAAGCACTTAAGTCATATAAATAATTTCCATTTGTCATTTAGGGCTTACAGTGTTAGAGTTTGAAATTTCAGAGGACTCCAGGCTTTTTTGCATAGCCCTCCTGTGGAGTCACTGCAGACTTGGACTGTTTCTCTGTTCACCAGCCTGTGTGTCTTGGTGAAGGACAGATCAGTAACACCTCTCAAACTCTAGTTCCTTAGCAGAGTCACTTTGCTTGTGAATGAGGCATAGTCAATGATGTCTGAGGCCATTTTTTTCTGACTTAAGGAGAATAGCTGAACTCTCATTGCTGTTATCAGGTGCAAGTGGTTCTTTTTCCACCCAGAACCAGGCTTATTCAGTGGTTCTGCAAGTAACAGGGAAAGCTGCAATTTTTTTTCAGACTTTGCTTGGAGGAAGAGAGTTCCTTGCAGCTTGATCCCTTCAGCCAGAAGCTCAGTTCCACTCCAGGTCTGTAAATACTGGCATTTGAAAGCATTCATTTCCTGGAGAGACAGGTTCCCTAGAAAAGCTTGGATGCTAGTCTGATAGTGTGACAGCAAGATGTGCTGTAGCCATACCTTGTACGCTGCAGATGCTGCGATATATCATTTTTGCTTTTTTGTCTTGTTCTCTGCAGTTGTTCATGATGTCAGAAGGTCTTGCCATGCATAGGATGTGACCTTTGTGAAGACTTTGTCTTCATTCAGAGGTCCTCATGTAATGGTCTGTTTATATGAAACAGATGCACTTGACACCAAAGAAGAAATAAAATAGACCATAGTGGGGAAGAGGCAACTGGTTGTTCTTCTGTGAATCTTTGAAGATACTCATACAACTCAGGGAGAACATAGCAGTCTTTGATATCATAACAGTATCAATCTAAGCAGCCAGTTTAATTACTTACCAGAAGGAGTAAACAAGTCACAATTATTCTTTTGCTTTTGAAAATGCACTGTGACACCTTACCAGTGCTGGGAAAGTTACAGCCATGTGAGAAATAGTCTTTCTTTCAAGGAGATGAGTCTGGTCCCTGTTGCACCCACTTGCTTCTTCACTGTTTTTCTCTCATAAGGCTGTCCTTACTGAGTATGTGCGGGCTCACCTGCATTGGAGCCTGGTGCTTGGTCTGTCTGATTAAAAGAAGTAGGGAGGGGACTGGTTGAAATGTCATCTGAGCACCTGACAGACCTGTGGTGAGAGTCATGGCGCTGGCAGGGGAAGCCAAGATTGCCAAACTTGCGTGATCCAGATATCCAAGTGCTGTCTTTGAGATAGAAAGCATCTTGATGAACAGGGATAACAATATGAGTATATGGCTGTTTTCTTTTTCTTTTTTTTGTTTTTCTGCTGTTTCATATAAATGTAAGGCATTAAAGACGACGAAGAGAACAAGCTGCAAGCTGTAGAAAGCTGTGGTGCCCACAAGTTCCTGCAGTCGGAATTGAATTCTTCAAGTGGATTGACTCTATGTGAGGAAGACAGAAGTGAAAATGATTCTCCTACCTTCTTCAGTGTCATGAGCAATAGGTAGCACAGATTTCAATTAAAAGGATTATTGAACCTTTGTTAAGCCTTTGACTAATTTTTAAGATTCTTCTGTCTGTAAAATTGTATGTGCTGTGATTATTTGGTTATTTAACAAGACTGCATACAGCACAGTAATTGAAGAAGATATCATTTGTAGAATTAGCTTTACAGAGTGGAGAGGGAAGTTTTTTCCTTATTTGTAATTGCAGGCCTTGCTTGCACACCACCAAATGTGTATTTTCTGCAGTCATTTACTTTAACCTAGTGAAGCAAAAGCTGTGTTTGTGGTTCCATGTCTATAAATCTTATCACTGTGCACATGAAGTGGGCATGAAATGTAATTTTGCTTTTAGAAGCTGCACAAAAGAAGTTGTTAAGGTAACAATATTTTCTACTTGTCCTGGACACCAGGTTCAGTGATATTGAACTTCGAGAGGAGGAGGGCATACCAACAGAAGAGTTTCTGGAGTCGTGTTATGCAATTGTGCCGGTTCTGGGTAAGCAGCTCCTTCTTTTCTTCTGACTCCTTTTGACTGTTGCCAGGTGTGAGAAGAGGTGAAGCAGTTGTTTTGACTATATCACTTTAGCAAAGAAATAAATTCTCCAAACCAGTTCCTATCAGCAGAATATATTTAGCTGGTACCAGAAGATGTTTCTTACTCCTTTGCTTCATAGAGGACCCACTCTCATTTAGATGGGACCCATGTATAAGCTGTCTGGAAATCTATGGGTCTATCAGGAACAGCAATTTTTTCCCCTCAAAAGAGCAGGGTGAATGCCTTACATGTCTAGTACAGCTGACAAAACACTTATCAGCTGTACTATTTGATTTTTCCAAAGACTTCTACCTCCAGCTAGTGCAGCCCCCCACCTGCTTGGCCCCTGCATCTAACAGTGGATATGAGGTCCCTGTGAGCATGCACCCTGTTGAAGGCTTTCAAATTGTAGGTCGGTGTATTTTAACACTTGTACCAAATGGGGTGGATTGGTTCTACACCAAAGACAGACTTCAATTTACGTCATTCATTTAGTATTCTCCTGCCATTTAGAAGGATTGTTAAGAGAGTAAATGAAATTAATTGTTACTAAGACATGCTGACTGGAAAATGACACAATTCTAAAATATAGCCACCTTTGTTTTTCTAGACAAGCTGGGACCAACTGTTTTTGCTCCTGTTAAAATGGATTTTGTAGGCAACATCAAGGTAACAGCTTATTTCTAGTACTGACTTTTTTTGGTTTTTTAAAACAAACTATTTTAGGCACTAAAGCTCAAGAATCTTTGTTGTAGGAGTCAATACTAGAAGGCTATTTAATACTTGATGATATTACCATCTGTCAGATCAGAATACTGAAATGCCCCTAATTCTGGTTATATAATATGTGCTGTGTTTAATAAATCCAATTGTTATGTGCAAACTTACAAAATACTTGATTGCCTGCCAAGTAAAATATCTGTTACACCTAATGAATATGGCTTTGATTCTGAGCTGAATAGATTGTAAGTCGTGATATGATGGTAGCTGTATTGACTTTAGACTGTAAAACAAATGGAGGGGGGGAAGGAACCCCTTTCGTCTACCAAGTAGGAGGAAGTTAGTGTGTTAAGAAGCAGCTTCTCAACAGGTCAGGGCAGATCCTGCAGCTTTGGTTCTAGTTCTGGAAATTCTTCCAGCATCAAGTCTGAAAAGGTTTGAAGTGCTGCTTGTGAGACAAGATGTATTCACAGCGAGACTTTTCATAGCATTTCTTTCAAGGAAAAAAACCAAACCAAACAACACAAACAAACAAACAAACAAAAAAGGCAAAACATATCTTCTGAGTGTATGATAAGGAACACTGCATACATTCAGATTTGTTTGGTGCAAAGTAAGACAGGTATTTGCTTATCTTACTGAAGGTAGTCACTGAAAGACTGAAAAAAGAAAGAGAAAAATGCTATTTAAAAAACTAAAACTTTGAATATTTATTGTTGAGTGATAGGCACCTACTCCTTTAATGAAGAAGAATGTTTATCTGCCCCTTATACATTCTCTCTTGTTTTTGTGAGAAGTTGTGTACAACCAACTTAGGAATAAATTAAAAAGCTTAAGCATGCTGATGACTGCTAAGCGTGATTGAGAATTCACATCTTAGCAGTTTTCAGAAGGTAATCTTGCTTGTACTTGAAGCTTGGGGCAAATGGGACTTTGCTTGGAGAGCAGATTGAGTTAACTCCTTCCCACTGATGTGGAGGATGCCATGTGAATCTAAAGCATTTTGTCAGACAGAAATGGTAGATTACACGTAAATCTTTGAGATACTTTTTGTTGTTGTTGTTTCATTAGCCAGATGGCTAGCCAGATGTGTCTGGCCTGGTGCCCTGGGAAAGTGTGCCCAGCGTGGCAGGGCAGCCACACTGTAGGGAGCATGTGATGTGGTTGGGGGTCTGTGGTATCCCTTTGCAGGGAAGAGTCCTGGTAAGTAGGTAGTGTTTATAGGACAGGCCACTTTTTGTTCTTAAAAGCCTAAAGCTTTGCCTCTTGTTCTTTTCTCTAGAAAATAAACCAGAAATTTATAACCAACAAAGAAGAGTTTGATACCCTTCAGAAGATAGTGCTCCATGAAGTGAACGCAGGTGTAGCACAAGTTAGAAACTCTGCTACAGAGGCTCTCCTGTGGCTGAAAAGGTAATGGCCTTGTATCTACTTACACCATGAACTGCTGAGATGCAATGAGGGGCCTTTCACTAGTGCAAGCTTGTGTACATGGAGCAAACTGGTGACTTTCCACAGGGTCCATCAATCCAAGCTGGCTAGGTTCAAGAGTAATGTGGTGTTCTATGGTTGTATCACTGCAACTTTCCCAAAAGGCCTGAAAAAGTGGTTGCAGGAAACCTTTTTTTCCCCTAAATGTGAAGTTACAGTGAGTGACTGAACCAGCTGGGCCAGAACATCAGGCAGGTGATTTTGGGCTGCAGACAAAATGTTTTAGCAAAGTCTTTTTTCCTTTGA
Organism: Athene cunicularia; assembly: GCF_003259725.1. NCBI lineage: Eukaryota > Metazoa > Chordata > Aves > Strigiformes > Strigidae > Athene > Athene cunicularia. Next base: position 15,276,601 of record NW_020799095.1, on the reverse strand, counting down.
GCTGGGAGAGAGGCTGGAGGAGGTGGCTGCATTTTTTTTAATTCAGGTTGAAAATGGCACCTTAATTCTGAGTATTATTGCACTTCTGAGTTGTATTGCAACTTTGGGGGCTTTGTTATACTTTGGGTTGCTCTGTTATAAACATGGTTTCTTTTTATTTCATGGGTTCATCCTGACAGAGGCTTAAAGTTCTTGAAAGGGTTTTTGACAGAAGTGAAGAATGGAGAAAAGAACATCCAAACAGCTCTGAGTAGGTGCCAGTTGCTTTATTCTTTGTGTGTTTATGAGTTTACATACTTCCCTATTTTCCTCCTTGTTTAGAACTTGTTTTTTCATCAGTGACTAATGATGCAGGTAATCTCCAAGACATAACTTTTTTGAAAGCTGCAGGTTTTTAAAATGGCCCTCTTCAGGCAGGTTACTGGATAACTGATCAATGTTGTTTTAATAGCAGATAAAGGTTCCTTCATTTGGCATACTCTTGGCAGGGGAGACAGTCATATCTCAGGGAAGAAAGTGCTTTGTCTCGTTCCACTTTCTCTACTGGTTTACAGCAAGAGCACTCCCAAATCTATAGTTGCTGTTGTGGTTTTTGGTTTGGGTTTTGTTTTTTTCTTTAGTTTCTTGTGATATTTGCCATCACTCCTTGAAATCACCCTTTTGCCAGTATGACTGTGAATTGCCTGTGTCTTTTAGAAGGGAGTTTGTAACAGGAAAGACGGAATTTTTTCCAAGTACGTGATTTCTGACACTTGCCCACCACAAGTATAAAACAAAATACAAACCCCTCTTAGTCTTGACTTAGTTATTCCTGAGTAAAACGCTCTCTATATGCATGCAGTCTAATGTTATGATAATCCTTTAAAACATCTTTTTTTAAAGCTTTTTTTTTTTTTAGCTTATTTTAAACAGCTAAGCAGTCGCCCTATATAGGATTAGTAAAAAGATCTACTACACTGAAGTATGTAAGCAGCTCTTGGAAGTGGGACTGTAAATACACTGCTACCAGATGTGGATATTAAACATAATGAAAATTCAGGCACTTATTTGACCTTCTGAGTCTGAAGGCTTCATCACTGAATTACTACTTGAATTGCTCTGTGTTTGCAACAGAGCCATGCTGCTAATTTTTTTTTTCTCACTTCTTACTCCCCTTTTCCCTGTGAAAAACTCTTCCGTATCTCTATCACCAGTGCAGCTTTGGTTTACTGTCAGAGTTTCTTATTTAGGAGTAACTGAGCTATTTGAATCTTAAGTAAAGATGGAGTATGTGTTTTCTTTCTACAACCTCAAATATCAAGCTAATGAAATTAAAATAAAAAATGGAATATCCACCAGTTCTTATGATCTTCTGAAGAACAAACAGCTTCCTAAAGACATTTGTCTTTACTTGAGAATTAAATCTAAGCAATCTTTTCAACTATTAGTTCTTTTAATGTCCCCTACATTTGCTGATAAGGCAGAGAATAGACTTGTCAGTCCTGTTTGATACACAATACTCTTTTTCTCCTTATTTCATTGCTCTTATAACTGTATGTTTTTCTCGTAGATTATGACTTACACTGTAAAGATAAATAAGCTGCATTCCCCAGTCATTACAGTGATAAATGAGGAGTACTTCATATTACAGCAAAACTTGTGGCTGTGTTTTTCTGGCTTTTTACATTCTTCCGGTAATAACTGTCTGAAGTCTTCTGAGCAAATATCTGAAAGCAGCAAAATGTAGAGGTTTTCTTTCTTCAAAGTGGACAGCTCAGGGAAAGTATAATACAATGTCAGATACTTAAAAATTCAACTGAAGGACAAGGGTATAAAATGATGACAGTGACAAACTAAGACTGGGAAAATATAGCTCGAAGATGTTTGTCTTTGTATGTAGAAAGCTTTGTATATGAAAGTGGAGCTGTCTGGGAGCATAACAAGGGCCTTCATCAAAGGCTATGCTCAGGGGCACTCACAAGACAGATATGGAGGATTATGTCAGTAAAGGCCCAATGCTTTCTATTTCAGTGATCCTCAAAACTTGACCCTCAGATGTAAAGAGAGAGTTCTTGGTTAATGCTCGAGCTAACCACCTCAGTTGAGGCTGGCTAATCATCAGCTTGCAGGATTGTTTCACCCTGTATATTATTTTCTCAGACTTACACTGAACTAAGGACTGAATAGTAGAAGTGTTAGATATGAAGCACACCTCATCAAATAAAAATTACATTTGGTTTCCTGTCTGTTAGAACACTTAGTTACTGTGAATGAGCTGAAGTAGATTTGACAGCAGAGCTGAGACCCCAGTGCAGAAATCCCAAATCTGTCATCTTCTTTCAGGCATAACTTTGGTGCTCAGAAACACCCATTATTTGCATCCAGTGGCAAGAATAGATCCTTAAATAGTTGTTTCTTAAGCTCTAAGTTCTCTTTGTGATGCAAACTTAAAACTGCCATACATCTATCTCTTGATTTTTTTTTTTATTTTTATTTTTTCCTTTAAGACAATGCTTATGGAAAGACATTACGGCAGCACCATGGTTGGGTTGTTCGCGGGGTCTTTGCAGTAAGTATTTATCTTGGTCTTGTTCATGTGATCTTATGTTGTGTGTGTAATTAATAAACGATGTTAAAATTCTAAACACTAAAATTAATAGATTTCTTTGTCAGACCTTATTTTCAAAGTGAGGATTGTAGTTATTGCTATGTTTAGTATTAGGCTTTCAAGGGTGGAACCTGCTTTATGGAGCCAAAAGAGATGGATCATGCTTGCATGCACATTTTTTTCATTATGTGTTTTTTCAGCACAGTCTTGCAGGGCTATTAAATGAAGAAATGAGGGTTTGAGGTTGCTTTTTTGAGGATTGATCTGTCTTTGGATGTGAGCATTCAAGAAGGGTTAGTGCAGAATGTGTTAGGGAGTTGAAATAGAATATATTGGCTAGAGGAAACGGTTTATTTTTTTGTCCAATCTGGCAGCTCCCTCTCGTGTCTGTCACTGGAAATTATCACTGCAATTACAAAAGGAAAAAGGAAAGCCTCATCCAAGCAATCATGATGGAAACTTTGACTGGGAGAAATGTAAATGTTGGGGAGAGATTTCTAAAGAGCATTTTGAGAATGGGACTTCAGTGCTGAAGTATGTGACACTGGGCTAGAATCTCCCCTAACTGTACTTTATCTGGGGTTTGTATTTCTAATGTACAATATTTATTTGTACAAAGTATTATATATAGAAGCTTCCTAAAAATTGGGTGTCTCTGAAGATGTCTTAAACTGGGGATCTACATAGAGATAATAAAAACAGAATTAAAAAATGTTAGCCTCCCTCCCAGTTAAAAATCTTTAACATATGCGCATACACGTAATTACATTAAAGCTGTGCAATCTAAGTGCAAAGAGAGATGTCATAAAAGTTTTTTGTGGATTTAGTTGGGATTCTTTTCCTGTTCTGTTTTGCAAATCTAAAAACTTTTGATTCCTCTCCCAGTTAGCTTTAAGGGCAGCTCCAACATATGAAGACTTTGTGGCAGCTCTGTCTGTAGAGGAGTGTGATCTTCAGGAAGAAACATTTTACAAAGGAATGCAGAGGGACCTCAACATTTACTTACCAGCCATGGAAAAGCAGCTAACTATCTTGGACACTCTTTATGAAGTACATGGTTTGGAGTCTGATGAGGTGGTATGACTACAGCAAGATCACATCTTAAAACTTCAGGGACTGTGTCTATTAACAAAGATTTCTTTTGGTTTGTGTTTTTTTTGATATTGTTTCTGTTCGTTGTATCTTTACAGGTGGGAAGGGTGTTATGAGTGTTTTTGGGGAAGGGTATGTATGACTTTTATTTTTTGTTACACTTGTTTTGTGTTTAAATGCAGAGGTACTGTTTCTCTTTGGGTCATAACTATGTCCGTGATGAATGTTTTTGACTGTTTCTCTCCTGCCTGTGCATGTCCTCTTCTCTTCACCTCATAAAGGTAACAGAGCAGAATTTGGCCTTTGCTCCCATACTCTAGGAGGAAGCCACGTGTGCAGCGGAGCCATTGGGACATCAGCACGGTGCCCAAGCAGGCATTGCTGGCTCTGGCTCTCCCATGCCCTAGGCCCACTCCCCATGACAGTGTAGGAGGACAGAGGCGGTGAACATTAGTGTTACCCTGGTAGCAGAAGAGAAAGGAAGCTAAATGACAGCTTATAAGGTACACAGTGAGTTTGTCCCTTAATTTGGGTTGAAACTTTTTAATGCAGCACCTCCCCAGATATTTCACAGATCTTCACCACAGGCATATGTGGCTGGTGGCCTGAACTTCCCCAGGAACCAGCCTTTGAAACTGAGTGTTGTGTTCCCTAACCAGCTCCTAGTATGTGCCATGTTCTCCTATCAGCTCCTGCCAGTGGAGTGCAAGAAATTTGCTGGCACAGACTGGCAAAGCCCAGCTAATTTCAACAGTGCTTTACACAAGCAATTGAAGATCACATCCATCATCCTGGCTTATGAAGGTTTTGGTGGGTTTTTCTATTTTGGGTTTAGGGTTTTCTTGAATCACATTGACACAAAAACATATTTGCTTTTAAATTGAATACAGCTAGCAGTTTAAAAAGCAGATTTCATTAAAATCTTTCCTAGACTGCCATTACGGGCAAAGACTTCATAGAAATAGACATGAAAATACTAAAGCATAGAGCAAGCTAGAATTTGTCATGGATCCATTACACATTGGGCCAATTACAAACCTTAAAATCGAAAATGATGTAGAGGTGACTGGAAATTAAGAAAGTAAGATTTGCCCTTTTTACCATTTTACTGATACAGATGAAAATGTGCTCCTTGACACTGCTGCTATTAAAAATAATAAAGAAGTCCTTTTAGCTAGTGGTATGGTTAAGGATGAAATTCCTTCTTGTGTTGATCTGTGATTCACAGGCTCTGAATTACTGACTGCCCATTCAAGGCATAAACAGGTCTCCCGGTGGTGACCTAGGGCTTCAGATGGCTTTGTGCATAGATTGAGTTTAACTCACATGCAGGAGGAGGGAAGATTGTGCTAATGATGTGCTTAGAATTAGTAAATCTTCATAAATACAAAAGTCAGTGTTGCCATACTCACAGGAGAAGTACTGGCTTTTGCTAGGCTAAAAAACATGTTAATAAAATGAATGTACTGCAGGCCTGCTGTCCTGCATTGCTCTGTGATGGGAGCCTCTCTGCACACCGAATACTTGGTCCTTTCTAAAGATCCTAGCATTGTGAGCTTTAAGAAAAGCATATGATGCTTGAAGAAAAGACCAAACATCACACTTGGTGTATAAAGCAAGATACTGGAACTTTAGGCATTTAAGCAGTGTGACTTTCTTGTTTCTGTCAACTTCTCGGAGTTGTGCCTATCTATAGTTCCAACACACACCAAGAGGGATCAGAAGGATGTGGGGGTTTTGTTAGTTTTTTGGATATTCTTAATTTAAGTAGTATGTATTTATGTTAGAGTACAAAGTCAAAACTTGTGACCAAAACTCTATTCAATTATTTCACTACTCACAGTACTAGAAATGAAGTAGAGAACCTCTGGGATTTGGCTTTCTGCTTCTTCTAAGCATGATTGCAGAGAATCAGCCCCTGTAGTAGAACAACCAACTCTCCACCCTGCATGGTTTCCTCAAGGTTTTCACCTGTTATGTGGGAAACTTTGCTGTAATGGCTTTTAGCTGAATGTTCCGGGAAGGTAATGGAGACCCCATTTCCATGAAATATCAGCTAGGGTATGAGGACCGTAGGAAAAGATCCCTCTTCTCTAGAAATTATCTGTCAGATTGTGTTGAAAATTGACTTCTCTTTTTGCTCTAAGCTTTTCCAGTAGCAGGAAAGCATATTCAGCACTTAAAGTCTTGGAGGTACTTTGGGGTTTTCGTTTTTTTTGGTTTTGGTTTGTTTTTTAACTAGCAGGAGTACCACTAGTTTGTTAGTAGTGCATCAGACCCAATGTTTGATGCAAAAAGTCAGGAGACTTTATTTTGTAGGCAGAGAACATAACACTTCATTGGATTGTTAGCTTCAGCAATTACTAACTTCTACCATTCTTCTTTCTTCTAACAAATAGTGGTCCACATTGCTTATTCTCTAATCAGAATGGCATCCTGACTCAGAGCAGGCTTTCCAGTCTTGCTCTTCTGTGGGAAGTTGGGTTTTCTGAACTCTGGAATTGGTGCTTGAGAGGTTTCTTAGGAGACCATGGCTTCAGGAGACACCTGTGTGCTTGTTGTTAAACAGGGAACTTCTAGAGAAGGAATTGAGCAAGGCCTCCATGCCTTCAAAATTTGTACTTTACCATGCACTGCTCTTTCAGGACGTTGAGCACTTCCAAGACTTAGGAATACTATCTTTCCAGTCAAACCACCACTGAGGAAACACATGTGGTATGTTGCAGAGCTGAACTCCCAAGTTATACCTCTAAGGATGCAATAGACCAGGTGATTAAGTGGAAGCACTGCTAGACAATTCACTTCTTTCTTTTCCTGTGATGTCAATTTGGCAAGCAGAGAGGATTGCTTTTGGTTTTAATAATTGTAGAGAACAAGCAACTAACTTTTGGACTTCAAATTTAGAATTGGAGAGGAGGTTTTCTGTTTGGTTTGTTGATTGGCTAGGGTTGTTTTGTTTGGTTGGGTTTTTTTAATGGCTGACTTTTATAACCAGCTGAGCTACATACTGATAGAGGTCCACTTGACTCAGATAACAGCACCCTTGCTCTGTATACTTTATGTGAACTGCTTTGGTTTCTTGAACTGTGTTAGTCTGAAGTTTTTGCGTCTTTTTCCTTTAGAAATGCTTTTGGCTGTTTCCTTCAATGTCTAACAGTTGCATATTCTCAGGGATTTTACTTAACCATGGCAAAATAAGAGTAATCACAGCCTTACCCTAGGGGAGTAAGGCTGCTTTTTGTGAAATTAGTATAACTGAGCGTAGAACTCTGATACAGCATATGACACAGACAGTGTCTATCCCCAGTGCGCATCCTTGCTGAGACATGGTAAATCCCAAAGCAATCTGGTAGAAGTGCTATCTAGTACTGAATAATGGCAGTCAACATATTTGAGTAGAGGGCATACACACATCTTTGTAATATAGTGCCGTTGGCATTAGCTCAGAGCTCTCAAATAATTTCAGTTGAGTTCTGCTTAGCAATGGGAGGCTTTTATTTATTTTATTTATTTTGTTGTTGGTTTTTTTTAGATGAACTATGTTCCAGAGCCCCCTCTGCTATTTTAAGACACCGTACTCAGTTGTATATGGAAATTCTGTGACATTACAATTGTAGAATATGAACTGGATACTCAAGTGGTTTAGTGTAAACTTAAGGAGTCATTGAAACATCCCACCTTGACAGTGGATCTCCTATTGGGTCTCCTATTAACAGATGCACTTAAAGTTAAGGGCCATATACCTTCACTTACAAGCTTTTTGTAAAGCATCATCAGGATTTAGGTTACAGATGTTTGCTTTAAAAATGTTTCATAGTTTGAAAAGTGTCACTTGGTTGACTGGACGTATAAAAAGTATGCCCAAAGTGTCCTCCAGCTGTTCACAGCGTGCTTTGGCAAAGGGGTGTCGAACATTATAGAGAGTAATGTTATGTGTTCTGTATGCTGGACCTTCCAACCCTTTCTTTTCATTATCACTTCAACTTTTGTGAAAAAATTTAGGGAACCTTAAACTGCCTTTTAGACACTAGAAAAGATCATTAGAGCATTCCTACCTGTCTGTCTTTCCTTCTTCCCCCACCTGGTCCCCACCCCTTCCTTTCCTTCCATTGTCATTTGCTTTGCTACCAGGGCTGTTGCTGTCAAGTCAAAGCATCTGTCCATAAGAGCACAAGGCAGGAAATTTGGTAAGTGATGCAAATGTAAACTTGGAAAATCAGACCTAAATTCTTTGGCAGGCAATCAAACATACAGTTAGACAGAGAATGTGCTGCTTTTCTCTGAAATTTCTCCCTGGTTTGACATATTTTGCCAGGAAAACCACACCACTTTGAACTTTTAATTGAGACACCCCAGACTTGGCAGCTCTACTTCTTATGAGTGAAAGCACAGGGATTGGATTTTTTTTTTAAATTATTTCTTTTCTCTTGCCTGCATAATACAGATAACAAAACAAAAAGAGAAGGGGAGTGGGAATAACTGAATTCATGCCGCTTTGGTACTTTCTGTAGCGCTTTGGTGAACTAACCCTGCAGACTACTGCATGCTCCAAGCAATCTAAAATCACCCTTGTGCAGAAGGGGTATCCTAAAGCACTTACTGGCTCTGAGCAAGCCCAGGCAGTAGCCGATCCTGCTCACAGTTCACACAAGGATTTTAAGCACTTGCTTTGAAGTTAGAACATAGGCATATGCTTCTCTTAAACACACGTGCACCCTCCCACTGGCATGCAGTTCTTCTAAACGTGGTCTTTGACTATCATTTCTAATATCCCTTTCTTGGTATAGGATTTCTCCCCGCAGATACTCCATATGTGCTAGATGTGGATATTTTTTTTTATATATATATGAAATTTCCTTGTTTTCATATCCTAATTTCAGTTTGATAACTTTATTTTGCATTGCATCATTCAGGGGGTCCAAAACTGATTGATTAATTTATTTAAAGCCATCTTGAAAGTTTGAGATTTATGTCTACTTGAAACTAAACAAGTAAATTGCATTCCAGAATACAGTGGCTAAACTGAAAACCAAAGCAGCTTGCTTTTGTGGTTTCCTTTTGTATTTTCTTTTTCCAAGCCAATTTTGGGCATACATTTTATCAATGTCAGGCTGAGCGTACTGCAAGCCTTACTTATACATACTAAAATACATTACATACATACTGAATACATTTAAAGATGAAGAGAAGGTATATTGCCTCACACTTTTAAATTTACTTAATTCTAAGGGCTTGTTCATGCCCCCAAAATAACCTCTTCCATTGTAAGTGTTGCACGAATTGTGCTGTCATAAGCAGTTCAGTCTGAAATACTTTTGAAGTTTCCAGTCTGTGTTGTCTCTCAAATCATACAGCATCTGTCTCTTCTTTTGGAGCATTGTTAAGACCTTTGTCAGACTTTTATATTATTTCATTATAATAAACTTATTTTAAATAAGCATGTTTTAAAATCTCGCTTTCTCCTTGCATGGATTTTGTTTCTTTTATTACAATAGGGGGGCTAAAGTGCTCTTCAGGACTGTATCTGTTCTAGGTACTGTGTGAACAGTCAAAAGCAGTATGTTTCTGGTTGACAGAAACTACGTGTATGTATCTTTGTACAAAGAATGTTAATACACATGGAGCCTGTTTTGATTACAAGAATAAAAGCTGTGTCTGGCATGTGGTTGTGGCTCCTTGGCCAGTGTAAATATGTGAAGGCTGTAGTTAGAAAAGCTGGCTGGGCAGGGTGAGAGGAATTTGTGTTTTTAAATTCAATGTGTTATTTGTCCTTCTTTTGCCTGGACTTGAACCTCTTCTGTAGACATTTCACAGACTTCATCTTGAGGTGCAGATGAAGACAAGGGCTCCTTAATTAATGTGGATGTAACATCCTCCCTTTTTTCGCCCCTTTTCTGTCTGTTTCTCTGTATAAACACCACGTGGTCCTGAGAGCAGATCTGTGATACCCAACTGTCTCTCTCTAGCAAGGGCAAGTCCCTCTGTTAAATGTCAACATCCAGGCAGAGATCTGAGAAGCGATGGAGGCATTTTCTCAGCTGGAGAAGAGCAGATGAAACTGAGCCCCTGCCTGTGCCTAACCAGCCTGGGGGTGGGGGGGTGTGTGCCTGTATCTTGTTGCAGCAACAGCAGCGCTGCTCAGCTAGAGACTCAGAGGAGACCCTGAACCCCTTTTAATTGCTGTAGTCCTCAGAGCATCAGCTCTGCAAAGGCCAAGAGCGGCATTTGCTTCAGCAAGGGCTGAGCTCCAGCAGGAGCCCCAAACTCAGCATCCCTCTGTCTCACCTGCTGCGGCTGAGCTGGTGGATAGCTGGCACCTCGGTGATGGCAGAATAGCTTAGAAGGCCTTCCAGGGCAGAGATCACATCCCTCTTTCACCACTCCAGGGTTTCATTCCTACTCTCTTCTTCCTAAGGAAAGGAGCAGGTTAGCAGTCAGGAGACCCTGGCTGTTCAAGCTAAATATCGACAGTTGTGTCACTAGCGCCACTGGCTCGAGCTGTCATTGCAGCCATGGCACGGATTGCTTTGGTGGCTCTCCTGAAGTGTCAGCTGTGCCACAACAACCTGCTGAGCCCACTTCACCGTATCACCTGGCAGCTCCTCTGAAGCCATGCTGTTGCATGTCACAGTTAGATGGGGCTGCTGCTGGGGCAGATCTCTGTCCTACACAGAGTCAGTCAGCACTTCTGGTGTGGGTATCTATACTGTGTTGCACTATACTAGACAACTGTAGTTCTTTGCACCAAAACAAAGAGCATGTGCACAGAGGCAGACGCTGAAAGTGGTACAGATTCTATGCAAACTGCACTCACATGCAGCGTTATAATGAACTGTTTCCTTTTCTCAGGTGCTGTTCTAGCAGAAAGATGAGGTTTTAGCTTCCCATCCAGGCATGCAATAACAAATTGTACAAATGTCCATTTTCACCAGAGAAGTAGCGACTTGCAACTTGCTGCAGCCATGCGGACAACTCCTTTCCATTGGCATTTTTGGACTGGAGGAGGAGGGGTATGATGGGGTCCATCCTGCATCACAGTGTCCCCAGACTTGCTCTGTAACTGTCAGTACTTTGGCAAAACCCACAAGCTAATGCCTCAAATCCCAACTTCTAACCGTGATTTGCCAACCAGTGCTGCAGTGTCTTACTTTACAGCTGAAACATGTCCACAAGCAAAGGAGAGCAGAACATGGTGGCTGGGGCAAGGGTGTGCAGGGGGACTGTCTGCTAGCATGAGTTGTTAGTCACCACTGTAAAATGCTCTGCTCTCCTAAATAGCTGAACACAGACCAGCAACACTTCACAGACATGTTCTAACAGAAATCCCACGCACAAAAAGATACCTCCCAGGCAAGTCTCTTCACTACCGCTTCCACTGGTTAAAAAAAAGCAAATCTGTTGCCATTACAGGATCCTAAATCAACTACAGAAGGAGTCTCAGCTAAAGCTTTGACAGAGTTTGTGATAGTTGTTAGTAAAGGTCATGGGCTGTGATAGTGGCTGCTAAATTCCTGTCCCCACAGGAATCTAGATCCATGGTTCAAAATAAAAAATGGTGTGCTGAACGTGTAGGGTTCATAGGAACACACAGGTGCTGCTGTTAAAATGGGAAACTCAAAGAGGACATCTTAAAGATCTAGCAATGACCAAAATATCCATAAATATTTTTTCTAGGCTTCTCCTATATGGAAGAAGACTATGGTTTCTGAATTTAAGGGGGAAAGGCAATGCAAGCTCACAAAAGCTTTGATCAATGCAACCAGGCAGAGTGAAAGCTTTACTGGTTTGGTTTCTTTTTAGCCCAGCTGGAAACCCTGCTACACTGGGGCTGGTGTGGGGCTGGTGTGCAGTTTTGCTACCCTATAGGAAATATAAAGCTCGTGAAATTCAGAATATGAGAATATAATTCAGTGCTATGGCCTGGACAGAGCACACCTTTTTGAACACCGGTTCAAAACACTTTGCAATGTTTATGCAAAGCTGTTCCCTGAATTGGAGCCACGAAGAGAAAAGTTGTCTTTCTTTTTCTTTTGGGGACTGGTAGAGTAAGTGTTAAGCACAAGTTCTAGGACTGAGAAAAGGAGGTGCAGGAGACACTGCAGTATGCCAGACACTTCCAGACATCAGTACAACCAAGCTAAGTGTCTGCCTGTCCATCTGGAAGATTTAATCCAAAATGTTACATGTATTTTTTTCCTAATATTTCAATACATCGAGATAAATATGTTTCTTAATTAACAGATATTTATTCCTCTCCTTCTGTGTCTGATACAGATTTTAGATTTGTTTCTTGTGTGTTATTAAAAAATAATTCCAGCTTTCCTTCCCTGCTCCATGAAGGTATGGTTCCCAGAGAAGCTGCAGTGATGGCAGTGCAGGTTCAACCCCTGAGATTGGGGATTAGGGAAAAAGGATTTTCCAAGTTTTGTTATGTATTTGCAGTCCCCTAACCTTCACCTTTTAGCAGCCTGTATTACTTTTCTGGTGATATGGTTTGCAAGATCTCATAAAACTTCTCCAGGATCTTCGTTTATCCACCACTTTAGCAAGGCATCGCCTTTGGTGTGGGAGTTTCTACTGCAGCAGGAGGAGCTGAAATTGGTGATACTCATGTCCTTCTAGAGCTGTCAGTCTAGGAGTCACTGAGATGCTGCTTCCCTATCAGGGCCCCCAGTGGGTCCTGGTGCCAACCAGCAGCATTTGGCCGCTTTCTAAGTTTGCTTTCAGCAAGATGCACTGGTGTGTGACCTATGCAAAGTCCTGCAGCGATGCCAAAGAGAGGACAGGTCACTATTTTCTCAAAATCAAACAGATCTGAGACTTCAGAATGCATTTTGCATCAATTTGTCTTCGTACCAGGGCTCCTGCTCCAGCTATGGCTTTCTGCCAAAATAATTTCCAATCAATTTAGCATCTGTTTCTAGTGTTGATATTGCCAGCTCATCTGTAGTCTTCAGAGACCAGACATGCCTCACATAGTTTCCTATAGGTCATAGTTTTCCACTTGCTTTCTTGCTTAGCAGCTGGTACCCAACCTCCTTCCTGCAAGCAGGAGGAAGCTGTGTGCTCTGAAGCCTGCGCAGCCTCTGCTGTGTTGCCACCGCTCGCCCACCCTGCTTTCTCCCTGACGTGACATTTGAGCCATGGTCCCAGGTATTCCACACTTGCTGAGCCCAACGCTTTACATCCCATGCATCAAGTGGCAAGCAGCTTTCCCCAAACCAACAAACCAAGAAGTTTTGTCCCATGGACAGGACACGCCTGTGTGTGCAGTGGGGTGCTGCAGATGTCTCTGTGAAACCTGTGCCTCTCTGAGCGCTGTGGCGGCTGGGAGAGCCTTCTTGCCAAAAACATGGTGGGACACCCTCATCAAGAGCAAGAGGCATGATCTCCCACACAGACCTTCATTGTGCTGCCCCTGGCCCTTGTATTGAGGCAGTACCAGTCCTGCCTCAGCAGATGCACTGACCAGGCACAGGGACCTTCTTGCAGGCATTTGTCTGTCAGGAGTCATCCCCTTGTCAGGGGCACGCTGAACATCCCAGCTGTGCATTGCATCCTGCCAGCACATTTCACAATTTTTGTTTTCTTCAGCTTACTAAATTCCCCTTCCCCCTCAGTCTTTTAAGGATTCGTATGCTTTCACCATTAATGCACAGCACACTGTTAGCGTATAAATAGTTGCTGCTACTTTTACTTGCCTCACACTTCATCAGTCACCTTGAGCAGGCTGCTCTTGATGGAGACTCAAACCAGCCCCTGGGTAGAAGCTGGGGAAAACCCCAGGCTATTTCAAAGAACTTGGACATGCTTTTTGTCAGCCAGCCCACAAGTTTCTTCATGTGGCCCTTTTCTTTACTTGTGTGGAAAGCTCATACATTGAGGCTACGCTCTTTCTGAAATAGACTCTTCTGTTGAAGCTCTTCTGCTTTCAATAAAATAATTATTAATTTACATTTTCTTAAGCCTGTGTCATTGGACAATCAAGTAATTTTCTATATTCTCTAAACAGCCTGTGAGTATATAGCTGGTCTCAGCACAGGGAAAGGATTCATCTGTCCACATTTGTATTTTTTTGTCCACAGACCATCTCAAAAGGAGCTAGAAGAGTTTACTAGAAGAGTAAAACTTTTTGATACAGACACTTAGAAACACATGCAAGCAGAATATTCCTGCAAGCATGTAGCTTCAGAAAAACCTGCTTGTTATTATCCTTTTTATTAAAAGAGAAAGAAGCAAGGAAATAATCAGCCCTCAGCTGAGGGAGCAGAACTGGGTCTGCATGACTGACACCACAAACCCCAAGCCACTGACATAGTTATTGCGAAAACATGTCTGCAAATAAAAAAATCCTCAAAATATGCTTTGTAATCAACAACAAAATGGGTGGTCCATAACCAGAAATAGAACAAATCATGGTGATTTCTATAGGGAAATAATGCAACACTCACTGCTGGGACCACTGCCACTGTGTCCTTCCAGAGACACGCACAGCACAGACCTGCCTTGAAAGACTTTTCTTGTGGGCTACATGGTTTGGTGAAACCAAGAGAAGGTCTGGAAAACTGCCCTGGTTTATATCCCTAAATAAATGTCAGACAGATCTGATCATCTCTGTAAATCAGAGCTGTCAAGTATGTGCCCCTCAGCCTCAGTGACAACCTTTAGTTGAGCCATAGGTGGTGAGGGCGTGGAGGGGAATTCCTTCCACTCCCAAATGACAACGCAGTGCGTTGGCCATTGGTGCAATAGAAATTAAGAAGTCTTTAATCTTCACATACAGACACACTCACCAAACAGACCACCCTGCTGTGAAACCTGGGCATGGCTGTTGCAAGCAAGGAGAAAAACCTGAGCCACCTGGCATCACCTGCAGCTCTGCTGCATGGCACTGCGCAAACCTCACTGCTGAGACGTTGCTACCCACCTTTTGGGTGGTTTTGCATTTTGAGGGAATCTTTGCCTCTCTTTACGCTGCAGCTGGAATCCTGCCATCCTCAGGGCTGCAAAATACAGGAGCAGTATGGCTAAAGAGAGCATGAGTTTCCCCTTACAAATGACCTAACAGACACTTGACTGCTGAATGCAGGAGGAATAATCACATTATTTGTATGTCCTTAGGGCTCAGTTCTGCCTTGCCTATACCCAGTGCAAACTCCCTCCGTGTCAACATATTTGCCCTAAGGGCCAGTCACAGCAGTTCAATCCTCCCTGCCATATAGTTACTCCCTGGCAAGCGTACAGGACATTATTGCTCATCAAATAATGTGATCATGTGGAGCAGAGAACAAATATTTAGCATTTAGATTGGCATAACAACTTCATCTCAGACAGCTTAAGGCAGAGCCTGCTGACCCCAGCCAGCAACAGGTACAGCTCCCCGGCTTTATTTAGAATCTGTAATCCTGTAGCATTTCACACCAGATGTTGTCTTGCTCAGAAAGTCCTGGCACAGAGCAAGACTCTGACTTTCCCTGCATCCACCCAAACCACTGAGATTACCAGCTTTACCCCACTGGTCCCACACCACTGCTTTGGGGGTACTGCTGGGTTTGACAACTAATCTCTGGTCAAATGGAAGGGAAAGAGTAACTCAACACAACGGCCACCAGATGGTTTATGACAGTTTATCTGAATGCACTGGAGCATCACAGCTTAAATCTGGCTTTTTGTTGTTCTTCACAACCAGCCTCGCTGTGGGTTTTGCCCCATAATATATGCGTTTTAACAGGACACTTCTGGACAGTTCAGTTGCCTGAACTGTTCTCTGTTTCTTACCTCTAATCAGTCATCCTTCCCTTTAAAGCTGGTAGCAACTCAAAACCTAAGCAGTCATCAATATTCTTTTACTCAGCTCATCCCATCCTCAGAGCAGTAGTGCCAGGTAGGCAAGATGGCAAACCCAATGGAAATGTATAAAAGAAATTATATTGTTGTAAAGTGTCAGGGTTGCCAGGTTCCCCTATATGTTTATCCATCATATAACCTCTGTGAGGAAGGCATTGGAAACACCAAACATAACTTGCCCTGAATGTCTGACTATCTCAGCACAGCCTCCCCCAGCTCCTGCATGGTGAGTTTCATGGGGGAACATGGCTGCTGGAAACAAGAAGAACAGGGAGCCAATGGGAGCTCTTCTCTTCCGAACAAAATTAATCACTAAAAATTTTCTGGGCCCCTGTGGTGGAGAACAGTGTGGGAACCCCAGAGCAGTCCCTCCTTGCTCCACCAAATTGGAGACACGCTGGATAAGAGGGCAAAGGAAAATAAGTCTTACATGCCTACATTTCCACATCTTAAGTCAGCACTCAGTAGTGGTTCAGTGGGAAATGCCATTGGGTGCCTCCTCCTCTTGGGAGGGTGACGGTGAATAACAGTCATCCGCCCCGTGCTCACCCCACGCAGGGGATGCTGAGGTCCCTGAAAGGTCTTCTCTCCAAGATGAGTCCTGAAAGCTTCCTACCATGCCTGGCACAAGGGTGAAACATCTTGCCACAGGCTGGAATTTAATGCTGATCTCAGTTTGTTCACTTATTAAACAGTGACACTTTAGACTGGGTGAGAGAGGGTCATCAGTTGCTGAGTTTCTAAATATACTAACTGTGCTGCTGTGTGAGGAGGTTAATGTTACCTCCTCTTCCTCCTGGCTGATTTATTGTGCCCTTACCTCAGATTCCTGCTCTGTCAAGGCTCTGCATTTGTGTTGTTGCACACCAGCCAGGCAGGCTCCCAGCCTAATAGGGAGTGCTTTGTCCTTCTCTGTGTCCTGCAGGAAATGCCATCGGCCCTAGGGACAGCCCAACAGATGGCTTTTCCTGAAGACAGTGAGATGCTCTGATGCACATGTGGCACAAGACCCCTTCGTGCCCCGAGCACAATGGCCAGAGAGGTTCTGGCTCCCTGTAGCGCCCTGCAGCACCGCTTGGCTTTGCTATGGGAGGCTTTGGTGGATTCAGCTCCATGGTTCTCTTTCCCCCTCCTTCCCCAAAGAAAATGTTGAGCAGTGCCCCATGCAGGGAGGACTACTTGTTCAGTAGCAGGTGGGAAGGCTGCAGCAAAATGTGGCTTTTTAAATCCTGTTCTCTCTCACTTGAAAAGATTGTGCATCCAAACTGGACCCTCCATTAGATGCACAGGAAACTGTCAGAGTGAATTAAAAGCCCTAAAGGTCCAGTGCTCAGTGCTTCTTAAGTGCCAAGATTTTGTTGGGGGTGGAGGGAGGGAAGTGGTCACTAATGTGATTTCCAGCAGGACTACTCTAATGTAATTTGGCCTGGTTATCCTTTCAAACACAGCTTTTCCTTGGCTGGGCTGGTTCAGGGCCATCCTTCTAAATGCCCCAGTAATTACCAGTGCAATGAAAGCATATTCCCAGGCTTTGCTCTGACCTCTTCAGACCTGGAGTGACACCAGCCTTCAGCACAGAGGCACCCAGTTTGCAACAAAGAGCGTATCGCCGGGCATGTAACTGAATGCATCATTACAGTGTTTTTTTTTTTCACTGACCATGTTCAATAAAGACACAAAATGACTCATTTGCTTAGGCTTTGTTCCTTATTTCTCTTTGATTAAGGTCTGGCAGTGCTCAAATGGTCTGCAAGTTGCACAGTCCCTTACCAAATCAATAAGCGTCTGTTGCTCTGAGGTGATCCCAATTTTACATTCAGTAGTTGCCTGCTTTAGTTTGCCTTTCTACCAGCACCTTACGTTGTCTGTACCAGAGTTCAATAGCCCATTACTTGGTGTTTTCTATGCAAGAGAATGATTTCCAGTGAAGGGACACTTGCTTTGCCACATCCATCTCCTCAGACAAAAGCTATCAGAGGAAGAACTGGAAAGTCTATCACAAAATTCTCTTTGTTGCTTTGCCTTTTGTGAATTAAACCATTATTTTTTTCCAACAACTTGTAGTATTGCCTTGCCTGCATGATATGCTTGAGTAGCATCAAAGAATCACAGCACAGCACTGGTTTACTTTTCTTGGGTTTACTCTGGTCTTCTTTTTTTCATACATGCCATTATTTTATGTGGTAGCAGAGTGCCAAAGCTATTGAATTGTCCCCAAAAGCAGTGATCTGGGGACTAATTGCTGTTATTACTCATAAGCAGCTGATGCTCAAGGACAGTGCCTGTTTTGGGGGACTCTCAGTTTAAGGATAACTACCAATCCCCTCTCCCCTTGTCCAAATCAGGGGGACTGAAATGGGAATTGCACCATGTGATTTTTAGAGACATTGAGGTTGGCTTCTCTAAGAAGCCATCTTTTGAGGAGGTAAGAACCAAGGCCAAGGGTATTTGCTGTGTTGTTTGCAGAAGATGTTAGAAAAGGGATGGAGTGAGAGCCTGAAAAAGAAGCCGATGAAACCCGGTGCCTGCAGAGCAACAGGGGCGTTGCAGGGTTTTGGAGGGGCTACAAAGGATATGAACTTTGGTGCTGTTAAAGGAAACTGTAAGAACAAAGAAAGGAGATGAGCTGCATGGCCAGATTTATGGGCAAAGACAGGGTTGGCAGCTGCAATTTTGAATGATTTGAAGTGAAGAAAGACATGATGTAGGCATTTGGGAAGGCAGAGTTGACTGTCACAGAATCTGAGCTTTTAGAAAGGACAGGCAGAAAATTTACCACCCCACAGACTCATTCATTCTCTGGCTGTCAATACACTTACATTTCCCCTGGGGACAGACAAAAGCCTCGGGAGAACCGACTTTCCAGCTGCTACTGCAAGGCAGGAGCCTCTTCCCAAAGCCTGGGTGCCAGCTGCTGGGAGTGACCAAATTCTAGGTGCCAACATCGCTGTTCCCAGTGTCCCTCAACACCCGATGCTGTTGCTTTCTGGTTTGCAGCCATCAGCTCAGCCTCTGGCAGGAGTTACAAGCCAGCCAGTACATGATGAGATAGCAGGAGGAGACAATGCCCCAAACCACAGCCCAAAGCCTTAATAAAAGTAGTCCATGTGACATTGATTACATCCAGAAATCAACAAAAGGATAGCAGTTCTTCATACGGCGTGTTGAATGGGTCAGTTTGAGGCTGAGGCAGAGGCAAGTCTGGGTGTAGGAATGTAGTGCACCCATACAGAGCTGGGTCCAGCGGCAGGCAAGGAGAGACCACAGGCGTGGGAGAGGTGACACTGTTTTTTTTCCCTCTCCAGCATCTTAAGCTAGGTAATTATATTTTAAAACTGTGTTGTTAACCCCAAAATGAAATAAGTGAAAATAGGGACATAGCAGAACTAAGGCAGCATGATTTATTGATATGAGCTGCTAATACATGGAGTGGGTAACTACATATATTTAATTATATATTAAGTGCAAGCTGGATCTTTAGTATACATTTAATACAGTGCATGATGTAAGATCATACTGTTTGTGTATTTGTCTTGAGTTGCATACTAATCATTAGAAAACTCTCACAAGCATTCGCTGCTTAAAAAGGCCAAGGAACTAAAATAACCCGATTAACTTTTGAACCAGTCTTGGCACAATGTGTTAAGAAACTCAGAGAAGAAAGGAAGATAATTCACAGCAGACCAGACACCACCCAGCTGAAGAATCCTGACTTACTGACAAAGCAGGTGTATCAGAAATAAAGGAGAAGGATTTCTTTTGCAGCCTTTTAAAATCATATATACTTAACACCTTCCCAGCTGTCTTTCTCATATTTATCATCTGAGGGGAACAAGACAGTAACGGTAGTAAGAAACTTGTTTCATGTTTCTTTTTTTCCCCTTGTATCTTATATTGCTTTCTTTCTGTTAAGATGCTGAGTTGTTTGTGCTGTATTAATAAAGTCTATTTAAAATCCATGCTTTGTAAATGTTTTCTGAGCAGACTGATATGCCCCTTCCTGAACATGTCCAGCTGTCCAGCACAGTACAATTTTATCTATGCAATCACATCTCCTGTTTACATTTCCTACCCTCTGTGTGCCTAGCTTTGCAACTCCGATGTCCTTCGGAGGTAGTCGCTTTTAAAAATGATGCGTCTTAAAACTGAAGGGGAAAGACCACTGGGATTACCAAATTTCTCAAAGACTTCAGGCTTTTGGGGAGTAGAGATGAACTCCTTGGAGAAGATGAGAAGTTCAGATGAAGTTTCTCCAAGCCCAGGACGGTAGCCCCCAGCAGATGCTGCCAGAGGCTCAGCTGGAGGGTTGGCCAGCAGGACGTGCTGCTGGGACCGTGGCTGTCCTCGAGAGCCTCCCGCCAGGATACGTGCTCCCACGTGGTGTGACACTGCGGGAACCTGCTGTTTGTGCAAGCACAGGAAATTAAAAGGCAGCTGTACTAGTGCCCAGATTTCCAGAGTTTATGGCAAGTTCCTTGGCCCAGTGATCTCTTGACCTTTTCTTAAGACCTCTGTTTAAAAAACAAACAAACAAAAACAACAAGATGAAAAATTTTGAACTATTGAACCGGGCCACAAATGCTGGTGGCTTGGCTTCATAACATCATAAATAGCCCAGGTAAGTGAGAACCACAAAGAGAACACTAATTTTGGTTTGTCTGGGTTTTTTTTTTAATTGGTGATTTCCAGTGTCACTTTGTACATGCAGAGTTGAAGTCTTCTATACAGGCGATAAAAGTTGTATGCATTTCTTGATTGCCTTAATGCATTATCATTATAATGCAACGCCCACCTTTATTTAACCTTTACCGAAGTACCAGTGTAAGTGCAGCTGTTGCAGTGCTGTCACTGGTGCAGATAACTCACGCATTTCAAACAGTCATGTACAGCATTTATCACAAAGCAGAGTGGCTTGTATGAAAATAACACCTTGATTTGAGGCTTTTAGTCCTGAATTCTGCACTTTCTTTGTTTACTTTTCTTCTGTTATACTCTTTTTCACATAACATTTAATATGCTTCTCATGGAAATTTGCTCTTTAAGCTTGCTAATAAATAAGTATATCATTACCCTGACTCATATCAGAGCTAATATAGTTGAACAAACTTTATGAAAAACAGAAGTACATGTACATTTGACAGCATGAATGAGCATCCATAAACACCCTACTTCAAAATCTGATTTACAGTGATAAAAAAGTAAGAACATACACTGAGGGGTACCCTAGACATGATGGTGGAAACAGTGAGAGGGAGAGAGGGGAAAAGAGGACAGGGTATAACTGGTAATTGAATGATGGCGGTTGGGTGGACAAGGGGATGAAAACAAAAAGACCTTCAGTGTAGAAAACAGAGTGAAAGCAATGTGTATGTGGTCACACTGTAGTTTCAGGCAGGTAACCAACACTGTCCCAGCCCCTTTGGGGTCACGCAGAGATCAGCCAGCAAGACAGAGATGAACAATGCGGAAATATGTTTCTTCTTTATCTTCCCTCCTTCTCTGATTTTCTTCTGGGAGACAGCTCCTTGGCTATTTCACAGTTTATCTGTACAGTTTGGCCTTTGTGGTCTCCAGTTTCAGGCCTCCTATGACTGCTTGCATTACCATGCATGAGCAGAGACACACAGAGCCAAATGTCTTAGCCTGAAGGTGAAGTTAACCAGCTTTTTTTGGCTGATTTGCTCATCTTGAAAGCACTTACTGAAGGGCCTCTGCTCCTTTCACCTGCAAAGGTGTATAGTTAACCTTAATGTAGCTGAAGTTATCATTCATGTGGATATAACACTTGCAAAGTTCACATTGCAATAAAAGAAACAGTCTCTATAAACACCACATCCAAGATATGCTTCGTGTTTATGCTGAGAAGGTTTAAAGACAAAAACCCTGAAGAGCTTACATGTAGGTTTAACAGTGCTAAGTCGAGGTAATTGTTACACGATATTCCTGGTTAGTGAAATTCAGTTTCCAGTAGCTTAACGTTGCATTTGTGATGGAGAGCAAGCTGCCATCCACAGCCACATGGAAGTCTTACTGGCAAACACTGTTTGACCTTTCTCTATTAAGACAGGATGCAGTGGTCCTATTTTTTCCCAGTCTGACTTAATTTAAAAAAAAAATCTCAAAATGGCCATCAGCAGCATGACGTCTCTTTGTTGGTTTTCACATAGAGGTGGGTGGGGATTTTTTTGTCCCAGTCCTGCTTACATATGTGATAGCGTAGCACCTAGCACCCCACTACATGTGGGATGCTGCCCACCTCCGCTTCCCTCATGTGAAGTATCGACACTGTGTAGAGTCAATGTAGCAGTAAGAAGTGCATCTCAATTTTCCGTAAGACCTAAAATAAAAGAGAATATCTCAGTTTCAAAGTATGCTATAGTTCACATTATATGGTTTCTGGATGTAAATCGCTGAAGGAGTGAGGAACATCAGAAAAACGCCATGTGCAGCAACATATGGGAACCAAAATAAGAAGGTAATTTCCATCAGTGCTCCACTGTGCTCCCCCTTGTCAGCAAAATAAGAGTCCAGGAGAAACTATGAGTGAAGACTTAATTCCCAGTAATGTCAGTTAAAAATATAGAATCCCCATTAGCAGTGGGACTTGGGCGTTATGCAGGGGTGGGTGTAGGAGGCCTTGGCGCTCACCCACAGGAACTGTGTAATGAAATATCTGAGGTTCTGAGTTAAGTGTTTTCCCAGTTACTTCCAATAGCTCCAGCAGGCATGACTGTGCCTGTCTAACTTATTTTTCATGTACTTGAAATAATGATTGTGACACATGCCCAACTTTGAAACTAAAAAAAGTAAATTGAAGGGTGGGTCATTGCAAAATAAGGAAAAACAATGATTTTGTCTTTCTACTGATTTAGATTGAGCTGCAGTGACTCTACCTACTGATGACCTGACCAGAGATGTCAATAAAACAAACATTTTAATGAGATTTTATTGCTAGCATATCTCTAAGTGAATAACCCATCCATCAAATAATCCACAAACTGCAGATTAAGCAGCCATTGAGCAGGTCCTTAAAACCATGTTCTTGGATAACCCATATTCTTCAAAAACCAACGTAAGATCTGAAGTGAAGGTGTGTGAAATATGAGGAGGGATTTGGGGGCTGGAAAGAGTAGAAAATGGGAAAATCAGTTGCAGTAGAGCTTGCGGAAGAAAAGGTGATTTGAGATGAAACTCCCATGGGAGTGCCATGCTCACATATTTATCCCATTTTACAGCTTTTTTTTTTAGTTTATCAGATAATTTGCAGACTGCACACACAAAAATAAAGGATCTCAGCTGCTCTTCACAGCTTGATCATACATGAAAAGTGAAATTTATAAAAATCTCTCAAGATCTTGCTATGCTATTTTTGACACCAAACTTCAGACTTTTAGAAGTGAGTAGTTCTCACAGTAGAAAACAACTCTACACTGTCTGAAGATGAGATGTCTGTAAAATGTTTCAGGTTGTCAGGTTTGCTGGTCTCGATTTGTGTAATCTAGTACACCAGGAGTGCTCCAACAATTGCAGTGGAGGGATTAGCACAGCACTTGATTTACAAAGACATCCTGTGGTTTCTTACTCCTGTCAATTAGCGCATTATTATTCCATGAATGATGAAGGCTCTGCGTATAATTTCATTTGCAAATTAAACGTTTCCTGTTAGCCTGTAACAATACCTGACAGTTAAATAGAGGTATTGCTGCTGGAAGCAAAATGCTGACCAGAGGAAGCTGCTTAAACAGAGGCAGAGAAGGCAAGTCAACAATAAGCAGATGTTTTAAATGAAGGACACTGCTAAGCAGATGCGTGGCTTTACATCTGCTGTTGAGTGAATTTCCTGGTATTTGGAAAGGCTGATAGATGACCCGTTGATTCAGACACAAAGATACACCTAGAGTACCCATTCACTGGTCAGGGCAACAGGAGGTCTGTTGGATTTTTTTTCTCCTTCAGAATGATCATTTCCTTCTCATGGTCTTTCCTACTGTTGGTATGTGACATTAATGCAGTTATAATGTCACCAAATGAGGAAATCTTTGCAAACAATGGGCAAACATATATCTAGGTGACCTTCATTCATTTTGTACAGTAAGAGGCATGTGCTTTTTTACTGAGAGATGAGATTTAGCCCTTAAAGTCAATGATATGCAGAAATAATCTGATAGACTCTTTCTCTCCCACTGCCTGCAGTGGTCCCAGTGGAACAAGGTTTAATTGGTAATACTTTTTTCATTTTAAAGCTGGCAAAGAGAAAAAAAAAAAACAACCCCCAACAAAAAAACCCTGGCCCGAAGTGAAGACAGCTCATACCTACCCAGGGAGATATGTTTTACATGTCAAATATCCAAAATCCTTCCCATCGCAATCTTCAACTCCCTCGTGTCTGTAGCCATCTCCACAGTAAGCACGGCGGCATCCTAGTGAAAAATACAGAAAGAAATACCTTCAAGGCACTTTCTATGTAAAAGAGGCAGGTGAGGTAAGTGGAAGTAGGTTTTTAAGGGTAAAGTATAAAACAAGGCATTTTGGTGAGGGCATCCTGTAAGGACAGTCTTGGGAGGAGCAATATTCTTCACTACAAAGAACATGCCTTTCATAGCCTAATTTCAATGACCAAGGGAAAGAATGGTTAACTATTAAAATAATTACTACAGAAACACTAATTACAACAGCATTTATTCTAATAATTATTATTACTATAGATAATTACTATCAAAACAAATCAAATGAAGCATAAGATGCAGTTAAAATAAATGATTTGAGGAGGTCACAATTTCAAAAACACACCCTGAGGTCATTAAGTGTTTTGAAAATCCCAGCTGAGACCTTCACCTAATATTCCAGAGTATCTATGCGTGTCTACTGCAAGTGAATTCCCACATATGAACAGAATTATGCAGACCTATTGCCTGTCTTTAAAAAAAAAAAAAAAAAAGTATGTAACAATCACCAAAAAGGTGTTTTTCCCACTTCTGACCCCTACTGACTTGAGCGTGAGTAGGCCTTGTGACATTTTTTCATGGTGAACTTGCATGTAGGCTGCAGTAATTATGGGTTTGTTTGCTATTTTAGCAATTAGACTTTTCTGTCGATGTCTTCAACTTTTTGAGTATGACTTTATAACTTGAACAAATTAATTTAGCTAAAATCCCCTTGGGAGACACTATTAAGCAATGGATTAAAATGACACTCAAGAATAGGGAGTTTATGAGTTAAAATGGGTTTTTACAAATAGAAATGATTAATTAATTTCACCAAGGAAACTGTTTGTTAGAAATTGATGCTTCTAAGAACAATGAGCCTATTTGACAATTAAATCCACCTAACATTTAGTTACCTTTTTTGTTTTGGTTCAGTCACAAGAGCAGAATGATGACAATGTGCTCATTTCCAAGTAACTCAATGATAACTCTTTGGGTCACAGTGTCAGAAGTCTATGTATTGCAAGACCTTCATTGACCTGAAGCTTTGCCCAGTGTATAGCACAAAGTAACACAATGTGCCTCCAGACACACCATGTACAATTTTGTAGGCACTAGAACTAATGAACACTATTTTCCTGCGTGCTTGTTTCCCACAGTTGATTGCAAATTCTAACCACATCATTTTCTCATGCTTGGAGCCTGGAGTGCTCATGCTCTCTCACTGGACTACTCTGCAGTCAGGCAAGCTTAGAGAAACATTTATTTACATGTGTCCCTATACCTGTTGCAACTGAATTGCCTTTGAAATCTCTTTCCTGTTGTCACTGAGAAGTTGGCTGGGATTCCCAAGTTATAAGGGAAGGGTGCTGATGGATAAGAGGATGAATAGTTTATGTAGCTGCATATATCTCATTTTCAAAGTCAGGCTAAAAAATGGAGGGCTATATAAATTAATAATGTTGGCTGATACCTGTTTTGAAGTGTGAAGAAGCATCCCTTTGCTAGAACCAGCAGAGTACCAAACCTGCTGTGTGTCAGGTATAGATGGTGTGCACTCTGGGGAAGGAATCAAGCAGTAAAAGTAACTGAAAGGTAGAACTGAAGGTTTCCACAGCTGCTTGTATGCTTATATGCTCTTTGCTATCCACAGCCAGCAAAATGAAAGGAAGCTTGACTAGACAGGAATCAAATGTATAATCCTAGTAGTGAAGGTAGTGTGTTGTCACCTTCCCTATGTAAGGGAGTAACAAAATCCAAAGCGGTTTTACTGCACTCAGAATCTAGCTTACTATTAGAAACAGACAGCTTCAATGTGTATCCTAAGGGGGTTTTGTGGTGCACTGCAAAGGTATGCTACATCTTTTGACCAGAAAACCAGTAGCCTCCAGGGAAGGTGTATATGTAAACCAGCCACTGGATCTGATCCCTGAAACATGGTGGGTTTGCTCTGACTGCAGACACCTCTTCTCAGAGGGGTGGGTACACAGTCCTCAATGAGGATGCATAAGAAGTACTTGGCATCACCTCTGCCTTGTGCTGGGGTGTGGCACCCACATGCATGAAGGACCTCCGTTTTCACACTATGGCCATTGTGCCTCCCTCTCCCCGTGCCTGCACTCAGAAAGCTCCACTGGGTGAAACATTTGTGTCATTTGCACAACAGTGTACCCTGTGAAAACAATTAATGCACCTTCCCTGGAAGAAAAAGGCGGCTCTTGACATGCTGTAACTTACTTATACAGTCATCAGTCACAACCGCATTGCCATCATCACACTCTTCCCCATCCTGGACGATCCC
Organism: Athene cunicularia; assembly: GCF_003259725.1. Lineage (NCBI taxonomy): Eukaryota > Metazoa > Chordata > Aves > Strigiformes > Strigidae > Athene > Athene cunicularia. Next base: position 15,250,350 of record NW_020799095.1, on the reverse strand, counting down.
ATCTCCACAGGTCCCGCCATTCTCGAAGCGGTAATCCACAGGATAGAAAGGGGTGAGCTGGCCAAACAAACACACAGCAGTTACTGAACTGGACCACGAGCAGCCTGGCTAGTTAGCAGAGGTGAATGGCTGTGGGAGGTTGATCCCGCAACCGGCTTTTCATATCCTGCTATTTGGTGGTTCACAGGGTTTATACAGAATCTGATTCAAAGTCCAGTGGACACAAGAAGGATGCTGCTGATGATTTCAGCAGGACTTAGCTTAGCTCCTTGAAGCGACAAGGAAATATATGGGTTTGGTTTACAGGGTTTGGTTTTTTCTGCAACTTTGTACCCTGGTGAGTTTTGCCTTATTTTGTATTAAGTAAAAAATGCTCTTTACTATCTTAATTCCCAGAATTCAGCCCCAGTTTGTTCACCAGTGCATCCTGGTTCACAGGGAGGTTAGCAAGACCTGCAACACTGATGAGTTAATGCCTCAGTAATTGACTCCTGTAAGCAGAATTCACAAAAATACATGGTTGTGTCAGTACTCGAAAATGAGCTTTCTCTTCAATTGCTTCATTGATTCTGTATGACACCTTGAGTACAGAAATATGTTCTGTATTTAAAAACGAAACATACACCCACAAGTCTTCCGAGACCACAGTCATATTTTCACCTGGATTGGGAGCCATCCAAAGGTGTCCTTAAAATACAAAGATCTCTGATCTCTTCTAAAAGCTAAGGCATTTTCGGTGTTTAACCGGTCCAACTCTTCTTGATTATTCACCACAAAAATCTGGGACACAGAAAAAAAGGTGATTGGTAACCCTCTCGAGAAGTATTCTGGATTGCCATGGAATCTAGTTTTTCCAATTGACATATATATCTGCAAATAGATAAATGATTACACAGAAGAATTATGTGGTTGTTTTCAGAAACAGAATGGTGTGAGAACTTACACCCATGGACTGTCAGGTCATAAGAGGTTTCTTTACGACTGGTAAGAAGTGACATAAGTTTCCAAAGGAGAATGGTCTTTCCTGAGCACCTAGCTATGGCTCCAGTGGTCCCTGTTTCAAAATGCGCACCCACAGGTAATGATCATGCAAGTACTCATGCACAATTATTGCTGAGAAGAAGAGTCAGATGATCAAATGGTTAGATGTCGGAACAGTTGCAAAATCTATATGGGCATAAATGGTTTTTGTGGGTTTGTCTATAATTTTTAGGCATGCTCATGGCCACAAATAAATAATGCATTGCTCAATGCAACCTTCACTTTTACCACTTTGTTTAGATTTAATTGGCATAGAAATGCATGTTTCTTGATATGCATATATTTTAGTATATGAAGCCACATCTTCAATTAAACAGAAAAAAAAAAAAAAATAGTTCAAAATGGAAAAGTAGGACGAGCTGCTCTCTTAGCAAGTTTTTTATGTCCCAGTCACTGAAATTGGCTGTAAGGGGCATTAGGAAATAATCTCTTCCTTCAGCATCTTAATCAAATTAATTTTAACAAGATTCAAACCATTTTTAAATTAAGAAAAAGCAAATGGAGTGCTTCTGAGGAAGATGGATTTAGTGCTGAGCCTAATCCCCACCAGCATAATCAGAATTGGCTCTTTTTAAAGCAAATTATCCTGAAATTTTTTACATAGCCGAATATTCCCATAGCCCTCAACAAAGGCCAATTTCATTAAAGAAGCATTGAAGAAAAATGCCCTCAGCTTGAAAGAAAGCAAAGAAACAGAAAGCCAGCAAAGAACTGATTCTGTAATTGTGTTCAGGAGCTCAAGTTCCAGCTCCAGAGCTCTAATTTCTCTTGAAATCAATAGCAGATCTGGGCTATCTGAAACTCTCTCTTACAGATACCAGCCTTTGAAATTGTGGAAGATTCAAAATCCGAAATGAATCGTAGCCAGTGACAGAAAAACAGCGCTTTGTTTCCTAGCCTCGCCCCTCCTCTGGCAGTGCTGGCAGCGGGGGAGCTGACAGACGGGGGGGTGGTTGCACTGGGGACATGCTGCAGTGGGGTGCTGCTTTGGCAAACACCAGGATGGGGGGCAGAGGGCACCATCTCTGGGTCTTTTCTGCCTGCAGCTATTGAAACCCTGACAACAGTTTTCAAGTGGTACAAGGCAGGCTTCAAAGCTGCTACATGGGGATCTGAACAGAATAAATATAAGCAACGTTTAAGCTCCTGCTCTTGACTTTCATGGGAGTAAAACAAATGAGGCAGGCAAACGGGGAACACTGCTCTCTGCAAGCGCTCAGTTTTCAGAGCTGAGGCTGGCTTCTTTGTCACCTTGCATTTCTGAGCACAAAAAGGCGCTTGATTGTCATCAAATGACTGTTCGTAGCAATAGTGTAGGGTACTTATATTTTAGGTAGTTATTATACACTCCTATTACCATCTTTTAAGATATAATATGGAACTGTGCCTTATTCAGGAGGGTGATAAGACCTACACAGAATATTGCAAGCCTTATATCTTTTCCTCTGCGCTCTCCATGCTGTGAAGTACACGATAGTTTTTCTGCAAAAGCATGCAGCCTGATGTGATATGCACCTTCATTTCATGCACTTTCTTCTCTCACCATCATGTGTTAAAATCAACGGGGCTTTTTTTTGTAATGTGACACAGACGGGGATGAGTGAGCAGCTGACAGGACTTGCAACACCCTCATGCAAAAGATTGAGTTCAATGACCCAGTTTAATGGACAGTGTTGTGAATATGTCCCTTTCACACACTGTAACAGCTTCCTGACAACATGACAGATGGGCAACTTAACAAAGTTAATTGCTGCTTATTGTCATTCAGGGACAACCAGACGAGCAATCCCCACTTGCATGAGTGGAGTGACTGGGCTATGCTGGTACAGAACAGCAAGGTGGCATTTTCATTACTGATTAAGTGCTACAATGCACAGAATAATAGGGCAGAGCCCCGCAGAAAGACAAGTACAGAAATAGTATTTACAAAGACCAAAGAAATCAGAGATGAAAAACTGCTGGGTCACTTTCCACCAATGACTTGTCCTTTGAAGTACTTTGTCCAATTTTCTCATAAAAATGCTTTCAAGAAGGGTAGAGATTGAAATTAACTATATAACATGTATGTCTACCCACAGGAGCTCAGAAGTCTGACTCCCACGGTTTGCAGAGACTCCTTTTTGGTTCGAGGTAGAGTGTCTATGCTTAGAAAGTTCCATCATATACGCAAAATGCCTGGTTCAAATACTCAATTCTGAAATCACTCTCTTTGCAGAAGATATAAAAAATAAGCAAGAAAGAGATGCTTACTTCACTGACCAATCTGAAATATATTTTGTTATACTGAAATAAAAAGAACAGATTATATATGTATAGTAGGAGATGAAAGAGAGGGCATCCTCAGGCTTGAAAAAAGGTTTCTAAACACATGTTACATTACTGATGGTTTGAAAGAGTTGCATTTCAGTACCTCAATCACACAACCCTTGGACTAGTTATGAGACCAAACTCTGTTGTACCGACTGGAATGCAGAGGTTTTGGATGCTAGAAATCACACGCTGCCCATATACAGACACCTCCCCTGCGCACCACTAGTGAGTACACCACCTCTTACAATAAAAGTACTTAAGAACAGCTCACATCCTCTCCCAGAACATTTGCTTACTGCAGGGACTTTTGGATAACGGTGTCCAAGCACGGATTCCTCATATGGTGGGTTATTCACATGTTGTGGGCCTCTGCAGAGACATCTCCCTGGAGGCCCTGGAAGTCCTCTTTCACCTTTTGGTCCTATTGCGAATTGCCCTAGGAAGCAAAATACCAGGTTGCCTTGTTATGAAGTTAACACACAATATGTAAACTCAGCCTGAGTGGAAAAAGTACAGGTCAGGCAGACAGATGCATGTACCTAAGTTTTCAGATATGCACATCTCCCAGAAAATCCACTGGGAACTGAGGGAAGGGATTACCAGAACCACCAATTCCAGCACTTCAGGAAGAAGACCCCAGTCTGTGCCACAGTCATATTATTTCAGATCACACTTAGAATTTTTCTACCAACTTTACAGAGAAAGAGAGAGACCATTTACTTAGAATAAATGTCATCCTGTTTGAAGATACAGAAATTCAGGACACGATGAACATACCAATCACTCTACACCTATGCACCAAGTTTAGTAGAGTCAGTCTCTGTACACATCTACGACACACTGGACTTGTGCATTTGTACAACCACTTGAGTAATGCTGCTTGAGGTTTCTGTACAGGAAAACCCAAGTAAAGATGCAGGAGTGCTACGAATAAAAGTTATAAAAAAATGATGCTTTTTGACTTTCAAACTTTGGCAAGGATGTGCTACTCTGCAGAATTAGACTATGAGCCAACATGTTCATACTGCAAGCAGTGACATCATTACATAAAGGTCTTTTAGAATCAGAATTTATATTCTAGAGGAGAAAGATTAACAAGCCTAACACATAAACTTTCTGTGGATGGAATAAAGCCTTTAAAAAGTAATCTCAAGATCCTGACTGCCTTCCTATTAGCATGGTGAACATTCTGCCCTCTGAAAACTTTCAGCTAATTTACTCAGGACAAAGATGTCTCATAATGGGAAATATGAGATATGTGAAGATCTTGAAGCAGGCCTCAGTTTCACAGATGTACCATTTCCACACCACCACAAGAAGAGACCTCCTGCCCACTGATGTATGCAAGGGAAGAAAAAGGGAAAACAAAATGGAAGAGGACATTGAACAGATCAGCTGCAGTACAAGCAGCTGTTGTCCATTTGGAGCAACAGTAGTTTCTAATAGGTTTTGTTTTTCTTTTCAGATACTTTATTATTTATCCAAGTTGAGAAAACTGAGGCTTCCCTGTCACTGAACACTGTGGGTTGTGTATTGTCCTTCATGTCTGTGCTTGGTCTCACAAGCTGCCCAGAGTTCATGTGCGTGCATAGCTTTGAAGCCATACAATTACCAGTTGTGAGATTTTTCTTGTGATTTCTACAACATGTACAATTGCAGTGAGCATACATCTCCAGCACTTATGTACAGAGAGAGTTTTTCTCCATTGCTTTTTTCCCCTCTGACTCCTATCTATTTTCTTCTCTTCCCTTCTTTCCCTAATGCCATTGTGACTTGAGTCTCATCTGTTTTTCTTTTACAGAGCTGCACAGGATGAGTATGTCCTGGCTGATTAGGAATCACAGTCTTTCACTGTAAGCCAGGATATCTGGAGAAGCCACAGACCTTTGATGATGAAGATTAACCAGTCCCTCCAAGGCTGCCAGATGTCTTTTCATCTACCAAAGTCCCACAGGGACCACATAGGCTTTATTTTAAACAGCCATAATGCAGGCTTTAAAGTAAGGTATAGAGCCCAAGAGTGGCATGACTTGTCTTCAGGAGAAATCCTCTCCTTGCTTTCAGTGGAGAAGCAAATGAAGCCCTGCAGCACTTTTTGTAAAGGGGCCTATGTAGGTGTATGGGAGCAGGGACACTGTTTAGGAGATCACCTCATCTCCTGCTTACCTGATCCTGAAGGTCCAGGGGGGCCTGGCTGGCCAGAAGGACCAGGCCTTCCAGGTGGACCCATGATACCCGCAGGTCCAATGTCTCCCTTTAGTCCCTAGGAGAGAGGAGACATCCATTTATTTGCTATTAATACCACACAACCTCTTCCACCCAGCTCTGGCCTCCCTTTCAAGAAAGCCAAGACTTTTGCCAATACAAGCATGCAGCATGAGCTCCATAGTCACCACCCCAGGGAAGAGGTGCTCTCCTCTTCTACATGGAGACTGAAAAGCATGTCCAGGCAGGAATTCTGCTTCTAAACGTGAACGGTCTCAGAGATCTGCTCTATGTGGAGTCAGGAATCACCCTGCTCTGACTTAAATAATTTGATAGCTTTTCTTTAAGGATGTCTTTTAACACCCGGCAGCTCTCTAGGAGTCAGTGCAGCTCAGAAAGAAAGGGCTGGTGGAGCTGAAATAGCTGACCCTGGAAATCCTTAGTTAGTGCACTAATACACACTGTGGGGAAAAAAGAGAAAATTCACTAAAGAGTCTGCAAGGGCTTCCACAGTGACATTTTCCAGTCTTAGGGTGCAGTCTTTCAGAAGCACACTAATGACTTTGAGGCTCACAGTGTTTTCAGAAGTACTTAAGGTACCTGGACTCCTGCATCTCCTTGTTTTCCACCGTGGGTATAGCTATGTTAACAAATCATTGCAAGGAAAGCAAGGGCTTGGCTGTTTACAAAGTGCAAGCTAGTGTGTGACAACGCCATACTGACAAATCGTGTCCCTCTGGTACCTTATCACTCAGTCAAAATGCTGTAAAATTACCTATGGGAGACGAGCTTACACACAGTTACCATACAACAGATAATATTCTGTAAAATCAGCCCTAATTTTCCTCATGGGAACTTGTTTGTGCAGCCAAACCCTCAGGCATTTGGAAGTTTCACCCTAGAACTGCTCAGCACCTTCCTATTTTTGCTCCTTAATTTAATATGGCGACACTTATTAAAAATAACTATGTTTATCTTCATACTCATATACTCGCCAAGGCTTGGATTTCTCAGTTTTGTATTTCAGAAGTGTATTACATAGCTTAAACTTAAAATATCTGGTTTTATTGTTATATAACATAATACATTATTCAGAATAACAAAAATGATGTGTACTAGGTAAGCTTTCTTTTAATGAAAAGGTGATGAATTCCTTGAAGATGGTGTAATCCCAGGTTAATCCACGGGCACATGACAAGTGGTTGCATGTCTAATTTCAGAGTAATGAAGCATAGATAGCAATACATGCTAAAATAATTTGTTGTTATATAATATGTTGTATCCCATGGATACGTTTGAATGTCACTTGCACCATTTCAACAGAGGAAGGTTGATTTTGCCATGGCCCATAAAGTACTAATTGAATATTTGCCTTGTTTAATCCTATTAGGTAAGATCTGTGCCATCAAAACATTCCAGGATTTATGTGAATGTCAGCGTTGCTGATCCATAATTACTTCTTACATTATGCAACACAGAACTATCAGACCAGGATTTTGTAGTCCCAAAGAAGTCTGTGGGAAATCTCTTTCCCCTACACAAGAGCAATCTGGCAGACGCGAGCCAGCACCAGCTGGACATGTACTGCCTGAAAATGAGCTGTCTTCTGTGTCTCCTGCTTTGGAGGACTGATTGCTTAATGCCTTCTTGTTTAGCACAGATAAGTTAGATAATAGTGGCATAATAATTAAATATTTTTGCCTTGTCCTTTTCACATGCACCCATGGCATTCATGGCTTTCCCATGGACAATATATTCCTCTACTTTCCTTCAAAAGGAAGCCCTATATAAATCCCTAAGTCATTCCTCCTTATCAAGACTGAAACCCTAAAGTTGCTCCTTTGGGTCAGTTCCCAAGTTACAAAGCTTTGAGTGTTATATCTCAGTTAGAGGACAGTGAGGCTGTGACTTGTGACTCCTGGCCACCTTTTAGGAAGAGCCTGCCCCAGAGGCAGGGGAGAGTTGAAGAAGTCAGTGAGGTAATCAAGACGTATCTCAAAATGGAAGTGGAAGTAACACCTTCCTAATTTAGCTGCTTTTATCTAGGGATGTCATCTGGATCAAGAGACAGGAAATGGCCCCATGTTGATGGAAACTATCCTCTCAGCTGAACAAACAACCAGACAACTACAGCACTTAAAGGCAGCAGCCAGACCCAAAGAGTCTTAAAAGCTACTCCCAAATTATTTCAAAGGATTAGAAAAGAAGAAAGGAAATAGCTAGTTCACCAGTTACTGAGAGGAAAACCAGTTTTCATGCAGAAGATCAAAGCTGAAATCACCTTGTCAATTCTGGCACCAGAAAGGGATTTGTGTATGGAGCCTTGGGCCTGGAAATCCTAATTTAGGGTTGGAATATAGGTTTTTTAGTCTTACTGATTGTTGCCTTAAATTATGACACGCTTTATATCACCACTTTTTGATTAAGACACTATGTAATGTGACAAAATGTCTAAGGTCAAGTAAGGAGTCCACTGTGTTCAAATTGATCTGCAAGCTCTGCATCTTCTCTTCACCTTATGCTTTGGAAAGATATTCTGTGCTTATTACTTTGGCAGGACAGCTGAGCAGAGTTAACAACAACAACAAAAAATCAACAGAGCACATAACAGCTTTTAAAACCCGACAAATCAAGGACAAAAAAAAATATTTCTTGTGGGTCATCTAGCTAACTTACACTGGACATACCTTCCTTACTTGGTGAACTATTATTCTCTCCCTAACACTCAGCTTTTAATTTTTCCCCACACTGATTATTCTTTTACTTCAGATATTAGCTGATGGCATGAAAGTAACAGTGAAGCAGGTATGTGCCTCTGTTTGCAATGCTCAGCCATAACCAGACTGTAAATAAAATACTTTCAGCTAAGCCCATTAACCACGGCATCTACAGGCTCCTGTATCTGAGCAGACGTATATTAACACCAACACCAGTGTAGTGAGAACAGGTTCCCTTCCCTGTTAGTCAGCAGAAAGAAACAGGCTCTGTAGGTGACAATCCAGAGCACCAGCAACTGGTCTCGTTTGTACGCCCAATATCATTGCTTACAATAAATACAAAAGGAAAGGTGCACTCAAAGAGGCCCATTTGGGTGACTTGAACAGGTAACTATACCGATATTGCTACCTCCTCCTTGGAAAATGCTATAGTGGAGGAGTCGGTATCAAATTTACACACAATTCCTTGACTTCACAACTCATCTGAAAAAAATAGCATAATTATTTTGAGCTCTAAATAAGGACTGTTTTTCAACCATCTAATTCCTGAACATCTTCCACACAAGACTACCATCCCTTAAGGTCACTCACTATGTGTCTTCCTGACCTTTTTCAGAGCTGAAGAATCTGTCCCTGGCATTCAGTACCATGGCAAGAACCACCATATAAATATCCAGTCTAACAAATCAATTTTGGTTTAGTGTTATCAGATGAAACAGGAGAAACACAGAGTGTTTCAGCATTTTGGTTCTTTGAATGGTGTGTTGGACATCTCCAAGGCCTTGTGGTTCTGCCAGCTGATCTGTGTTGACCTCGACACTGGGGCCTGGGCAAAGTCTGACTCAGACAATTTGGATGGTGTGGACAGAAAACATCCTCCAGGCAGGCCTGGCAGCAAGGGCAGAGCTTGAACAGACACAGTGCATGTGTTAGAACCCAGGACTATATTATAGTGTAATACAGGACTGGGGTTTGAGGTATAGACCAGTGGCTTTCATTGCCATAGACCACATAGTAGTTTAATCCATTACAGCAAACCATTCTCAGTGTACAGCTACTGCCAGTGCACACAAGCAGTGGTTTTGCTAGCCGTAGTGTAGCTTTTTGCACTAGTGAGCCAGAGAGAAAACTCATGGACAGATGATGGGACCTCCCTTGCAAGATGCTGACACTGACTCTGCCCAGAGCTGAAGTGAGGAGGAACTGCTTCTTGTAACATTCACAGCAATCCCTCCCTCAGACCCCCAGAAAGCCAGTGTTTTGCTACATACCTTCCTTCACGCATCCCAGGAATCTATTTTCATGAGAGACAGAGAATGGGACCTGGGCAGGCTGAAATGTGTTGAATTTTAGATATATTCCATTTATCGTTTCGCTCTGCCTGTCTGCCAGCTCCCTAAGTCAGCTTCAGGGTTGGGATCTACGAAGTGTAGGGCACCACAGCATTACATCTCACACTGTTTGAGACCTGGACCTCGCACCAACTCTCTAGCCATCAAGTGGGCCTGGGACAATAGCTCTGTGTTGCTTAGGATTCAAAGGAGGGGTTCAAGGTCTGCTCAGGTTGTACTCCACAAGTTCATTACCAAGACAGGAAAAATACAACTCTCCCCATGCTTCATGGCCAGGGAGCTGAATGATACAGATAAGGCTTCAGCCCGAAAGCTGATGTTTTAACTCCTGTGTAGCCTGTGCATGGATGTGAGGTGTTTCAAGGCTTCTGTCTGCTCCCTGTGTGATAAAGTGCATGGTACCACAAAAGCACAGATGACACGGTTGTACGCCATGACCACAGAGATGACATGAGACATGGGAAGAGCAAACACTGTGGTCTTACTTGTTTGCCTCGTTTTCCGGGTCTTCCAATAGGTCCTCTGTGTCCTGGTACTCCAGATTGTCCCTTCGGGCCCATCTCTCCCTTGGTGGGTATGGAGGGAAGGAAGCAGGATGTAAGTACGTGGTTATACCCACCTTATACAAGATAGCAGACGGACAGTGCTTTTATTCACATGACTGCTCTAGATAATGCTGACACTGTTTCTTTTTCAAAAATCCAAAATTACAATAAAATATTTTAAAACAAGCATAAAATGAAGAAAATATCTCTTACAATTTACCTACATTTCTCTGAAATACCCTTTCCTAAAGAGGAGTCTAACTGGAGAGATCAGAAACATGATCAGAGACTTGGAGAGGTCAAGGCTAGCAAAACTCTCTGACCCATTGGCAATATCTTGCTATGCTGTTATGATGCATGTGCAATAAAATCACGCAGGGAAAGGGAGAGGAATTCTCTCATCTTCTAGCTTCCTTAGAAATGACCACCATTTCCTTATCCTAATTTCAGAGATAAGATGTGATTATGTCATAAAATTATCCTCCTTTAGGCTTCCTATACATTGGACATCATCTGAATTTTGCTTGTTTCTCAAGTACAGAATAATCATGACATAAAAACTGGCCATGGTTGTCGCTGCTATTTGTAGTAGTGTCATTGTGATTCAGAGTATCAAGAAGGAAATATTTATTAGTTTCAAATTAATAAAACCCAAACAATTAGGGCAGTTATGAATCTATAATCAAGAGTTTGAATAACTTAAACAGAAGGAAGACTATGACTAAGCCAATGTTCTGGGGAAAATAGAGAAACAACAACAGAGTTTTCACCTAAGATAAAAAGCCTAAGGAATTTGATCAAGTCCAAGTAGTGTTGGTCACTGAGTGAAGCAAGACCTCCAATGTCTTATGCTTTCCAGGATGTCCCTGAAGCCACTTATTGACCCTGTGTCAGCACTTAACACAACTCCCCAACACATCACACTCACTTACTTTTTGTCCCAGCATTCCAGGGAAGCCTATTTCTCCCTGCAAAAGGAGAAAAGTAATCAAAGAATGTGGAGTGATCTTTGACAAAGCAGCACCTTCCTTGGAAGGAAGAAAAACAAGTGCCCTGGACTGATATCGGTTAAAAAAACCCACTCTGTGATTCATCACTGTGAGTGATGTGGTAGGTGGAAAATTCTAAGCAAAATTTTACTGTAAAGCCCCTTGTACAGTAACACTACTCTGTTCCTCTGCCTCCTGCTTCCTCTCCTCCAGCAAAACATTCGGATTGTGCTTTTGTCTACAGGCAGCTGTCACGACCTGGACAACTTCCGAAGCCTATGTTTGCGAATGGCATTTCTCTGTTTACATCAAAAGCATTTTATTTTTCCTTTCTTAGTTAAAGGAACCACCAATCCACCCCCTCCCCCCTCCCAGCATTATCATATCACCAGCTAAAAGCATTTTGGCAAGGTCTTGAGGTTCTGGACTGCACAGGCCAGGAGAGACTGAGGTTACCTCCAGGGAAATCCCCCTCTGGCTCATCAATCCCACTATGCGCTGGGGGGCATGTGGACACAGAGGCGGCCCCACTGCCCTCCTATCATGTAGGACGTTCCCTTGCCACTCTTCCCCTCCCAGGAAGATGCCTCCAGGCTCCCTTCCTCCACACCACTCCAGTTTTTTGCTATCAGAAGTACACTGGTTCTTATGGGCATGTTCAGCTAAAGCTCACAACCATTTGGAAAAGAAAATTACCTGGTCTCCTTTGACTCCTTTGTCACCCCTGTCACCTCTGGATCCCTGGAGAGAGATAACAGGGTGACAACAGCTTAATTGCTACCATTTTATGAGGAAGTAAAAAATATTTCTCCTAAACGAGACATTGTTTGGAGTCACACATAATACAGCAATATCTCCAGAGTGAGGTATATGGTAGATACTTTAAATTTTACCTTATTACTTTACTTGATACTATAACATCATTAAGAGTAAGGCTTGTAGGAAAAGGTAAACATTCTCCTTAGAAAATTATTTTAAATATGTGCTTTCCTGGACATAATACTTCCAAACTTGATTTTTTTTCCCCAGTTGGCTTTATCCAAGTTCAGGTCCCACTGTAAGGACTTACAGTAAAAACTGTCTCTGTGCCAAAGTGTATATACCCTAAATAAACCAGACCAACAAGAATTATTATAGCCATTCTACAGATGGGGAAACTGTAGTGAGGTGCACTGTAGTAACTTGTTCACAAGAAGATGGGGTGTAAAACTCACTTCTTCAGCATCCCAGCCCAAGCTTGTGCTCCTTCTCAATGCTTGTTTTCATTTCTCAGTGGGACCTTTAGATTTCACGCCATCAACATTCAGTCTCATTTCTACAGTTACTTTTTTTACATAATTGTTTCCAATTGTTAAATTATACATTAATCTATTGTCACACTGACCTTTTCTCCTCTAGTTCCAGGAAAACCCTAAAGGGAATGATAGATATTTTAATGCTTCTCACTTTCAAAATCACCCAAGAAGCCGGACTTTCAAACTTTAAAGTGAAGAAAAAGAACGAAGCACAGATAATTAATTGCATCAACTTGTAAACGCAAATGAATATTTATAGCTTCTAAAATTGCACTGAAACAGAACTATGAAATGTGAATTAAAGGCAAGACAACTCAGCCCAAAAGCCAGTGTAAAAAAGCCAGGTAAAGCCAGCATGTTTGCTATTGCTTTAAAACCGAAACAAGGGAAATAAAATGTAACTGAAAGTGAATAAAGCCACAATTAATAATCTAAAATCATTTTAGTAATAATCTTCTTCTTCTGGTTTGTTTTTTCTCCATGGAACATCCTTAAATTATACTTAAGTAATCTTCTAATGTGAAGATTACTATAAAACTGCATTTCTCTTTAAGAAATATATAATAAACATCAGTGTTCAATTTTTCTTTCCAGCCCTTTATTTCAATAAACTGATTATATATTTTTTTCAAGTACCTTAAAATGTTGTGGCTTAAATTTTTAAAGGCAGAGGATATGTTATAGACGATGATGTGCAGATACTAGAACACCAAGATCAAATTTTGCTTACTATCCAACTGTCAATACATATGCACGGTTTTAGTAGAGGACCAAAATGATCTCCACAGTCTTATGAGGTGGGTGAAAAACATTGCAGACATGATTAAATGCTGCAGATATGCTTAAGAATTCCAGTTTTCTAGTGGGATACAATTATAGATGAGTTTTGCTTTTAAAATGAACTTTTGCATCACAGTAATTTATACCAAAGCAATTTTATGAAAAGCCAAAAACACAGCCAAGCCCAGCCAGACAACATTATCTTGTTTGAAGTAGAACATATTTTTTTAGCTGTATTAGAAAAGATATATCTTGATAAATGCTTTCCAGCAAATTCATGAGGGAAGCAGCTGTCAGCAGAGCGTTAGAAACCAATGTCTGAAAATGCAGCATTTGGTTAACAAACCTTGGAGCCCATTGGTCCTCTTGTACCTGGCAATCCCATCACACCCAACTCTCCCTTTTCACCCTAAAGGGGTCAATAAAGAGAGTTATTGATTGTGGCTCTCTGATGAGGTCATATTTGAATGTCTGACAGTTTAGCGGTTCAGGTTTTATGTCACCGAGTTGAGACAAGCCTGACCTTGGCATAGCACTGTAGTCAGAGGTCTATACTGCAATTGCATTCTGTCTGAGTCCTCATATGTTATCTTATTCTTCTATTTGCATTTTCTTGGGCGCGTAACGTGCTTCAGTTCTGCCAGATGTTATTAAAGGACACACAAGCAAATTAACAGCAACTGTGGATCCTTTTTCTGCATGAAGGTGCATTGTCTCTACTCAGCATCACTTCCACAGAGTTGCAGAAAAGAAAGGTATTTTGCTGCAAGACTTTAGGGCTTGGGGAGGCACACTGACTACTTTTATTGCAGTTCTGAGACATCATGTGTTTTACAGTGGTTTGGAGCCAGTAAATCATGAAAAGGCTTTACAACAACTTCTCTGGCTGCTGTCAGCTAATTATATCTAGCGTGAAATACAGAGCAGTCCCCACAGACATACAGCAGCGCTACCAGCATAATACAGTTGGCTCTCATTCTCCTTTGGCTTTCACTGTCCTAGAAATGGAGAGGATTTTCACATTGGCTGCTGCCCCAGCAGAAGTTCAGAAAAGACTTGAAGAAACAAAGTAGGAGAAATAAGGACTGGACCAAGGCTGTGTCAAAGAAAGAGAAGACGAGTAAGGAGACCTAGCTGAAGAAACAGAAGGCATAGAGATGGGAAAAAACCCTGAAACCAGACCAAACAGCAGCTTACTGGAGATTTACAGCAAGAAGAGGATGCAGCAAATGACTGTGGTGAAGATGAGTATCTGGAAATACCAGAGATGAGACGAAGTGAAGGAAAAGAGAGGCACAACCAGTGGAAGAGAGCACAAAGATCTGCTGGCCTCTATTAGACTGGAGCCTTCGTTGACAGGCATGAAACCAAAATTTATAAAGACCAGAAGGAATGAAAGTGTGAACCCATCTAAAGAACAGAAGAGACAGGTATCAGATGAGACAATAAAAGCAGAAGAATTGGAATCAAACAGCAATTAGGACTTGCAGTCAAAATATAGGAAAAAGTATTACTACTGAATGTGAGGGATGCTTATAGGAGTGTGATGAAATAACAATAGACAAAGAGGAGATAAAACCAAAATTAGGAAGACTTCACAAATAAAACTAGAACTTATATAAAGAAAAGGCTAAGTGAATGAGTTTTCTGACTGCTCTGCTCTCAGTACTAAGACTGTGAGGGAAGGAGGTAGTTGGACCTTCCTTCTGCTTTCACTGCTCCCACTGTGGGAAATCATAGCACAGAATGTGTTTGGGGGGACACACCATTTCCTATCTCATAGTTCAAAGTGAACATTGCCTCCTTTCAAGTACATATTCTCTTGTTGCTTGCCTACATTCCACATACTATATTGTGATGTTCTTCATCTATCATAGCCGCGAAGATCTTGTGAGGCTACTTCCCAGATGAGGTTTGAATCATCTACTATAGTCATCTACTATTATTCTTGCAGTAGCAAGAACTACTGCATCATGTCCTCTGAGGTATGGGCACCAACCTTCATGGAGCAAATGAAAAGTCAAAGATTTATTGCAAAATGCAGCTTTGAACTAAACATTGTGTGCAGTCCTTTTACCTGATGCATACTGGATTGAAGAAAAGCAAGTTATCTCAAAAGTCCCAGTAGAAACTCCATATGCTGTGGATCCTGTGAAGAGCTGTATACCTTTTGCATAAGATAATACTCAGTAAAGGACTGTCCTGCAGCTTTTTTATAATAAATTCAGATGAAGCAACCACTCTGCAGTAGCAAAGAGTGCCTTGCCATTTCTTCTGCTGTTGGTTATTAAAGATCATAGGAATTAATGTTTGTTTGTATGGGAATTAATTTCAAAGATGTGATCAGCAATCCTCATGATTTGTAATCTCTTTCTCCTGATAACAGCCTGGTATTTTCCCTCTGATCACATGGGCATACATTTATGCTGCGAAGAAGTACACATTCAGACAGAGACCATCATAAACAACAGTCATAAAGATGAGGATCAGTTTGGAAACACTGATTTGCATGATTGTGAGACACTGGTGGTTATGAATGAGTCTTCATTAGATTGATTTTCGATTTTCCTTTGACACATTTTAATCCACATAAGAAGTGCTACAGGGGCTAGGCTGAAGGTGGAGTAACCTAACCCTAGACTGTGCAGGTCTTTGCAGAGCACTGTAAGAAACAGGACAAGCACAGTGTCCTTGTGCTGCTGCAGCTTCCCAGCCTCCAGTAGATAACGGTTTAGACATTTCCCTAGAGAACTCTTCTGTTCAGACTGTGATGTTGAACAGGTTATTCCATGTGAATTTTAGTCTTACCTTCGGTCCCACAGGTCCAGGCCATCCTACTGGTCCTGGCATCCCAGGGATGCCCGGGGGACCTGGTCTACCCTTGAACAGAAAACATCGATTACAATGATTCATGTAACATCATTCCTACACACAGGCCTCCACTGCACACAGGAGATACGGAGGAGTAAAGTATTTTCAGGAAAAGACCTTGAAATGCTTTGTTACCATGTTTTTAATACAAAAAATACTATATTCATAATACAGTTTGTGTTGATACTGCTGTAGGAAGTGGGCTTGCAGAAATAGCAGGTTATACTGATTCAAATAAGTAGGTCAGGTACAGAATAAATCTACATACAGTCAGAATAATAATCCTAAAACCCCAGTATCAATAACTTAAGTTGTCTTTTCATTTAATAATATAATGTAAATCAAAAAGACATGCATGCAATTATATCAGTATGAATGCAATTTATTCTGTTAAAAACAGAACCAAATCCTTACTAAGATATTTTTATTTACCGTTCTTATTTTGAACATTCTCATATTAATAGCTGTAATTGCTCTTTATTAGCTACTATATGACTAGCAATAACTACATACATGTATCTATTTTGATTACTGCCTGTAAATCACTCTTTGAGTATCTCCTAAAATCCTGCAGATTAGTGCTATTCCACTGCTTTATGCAACTTGACAATATGATCTTAGAAACGTCATCATGACATTAGGGGCTCAGTGACATCCCATGAGCCAGACAGCTTTTAACAACAGTTATAACATTTTATTTCCAACCTGATCAACTTATTTTCTGGGCACTACTAGTTTTTGTCAGAAGAGTAAGTACAGATGTAACGTGTTTAAGGTTTGCACTCTCTTTGTAGTTTGGTGGATGACTCTGAGACATCACTGTTTTGAACACTTGAATTTATGTTTAATATGTTGTTATGTTAATAATATTTTTATTTACTGTAGGGCATTTGCAATTTAAATTAAATGTATTTTGTATTTATTTGAATTACTGATTGGTAGCCGGTGTTAAAAACCTTTGTATATTATTAGAAGGGTGTTTAAATCCTTGGTGTATTATTAGAAGGGTACTTCTTTTCCTGGTTAGTGACTCCCCTCTGCATACCTCTGATTTCATCCTGCATCTCTATCTTCTTTAAAAGTTAATTACATTAAATGGAGGTACTTAGCATCTGACATAGTGTATTCTGTTTCATCACATGTAGGGGCACATATTTTTGATAATATATCATGGCTCATATGTCACCAGGCATAGGATTGTAGTCAGCATATAGCATTTGTGTCAAAACTCTGTAAGTGTAATCATTAACGGTTATTCCTCCTTTGGGGGTATTGTTGTTTAGCCTTGTTTAGACTTTGGAGGTGTCAAAAGTTTGATTTTTTTGGGGGCTTTTTTTAATACACCTTTTATGATAACTCCCATACTCTGATTCCCCTGTCCACAGAGGCACAGTTCAGGCAACTTCCTACTCTGTTTTAATTGTCTGGCCAGAGCCGCATGCTCTTACCGAGGGAATTTATTGAATTCAAACCAGCTGGGACACCTTTCCAAGCCAGAGGGTCCAGCTGTCCAGCCCTACACCCAGGGGTCCCTATCACCCACCCTGGGTACCTGGGGAAATAGCACAAACAGATTAAACTACAACATTAGCTAATTTTTATTTAACTGTTGTCTGCATTCCCTCTCTGATAGCTGCTATGTGTCAAGCATTAGATGGCTTTCTGAGACAGCATCTTGGTTCATACCTTTCTTCCTGGCCTGCCAATCTCCCCCTGCCAGAGAAAGGAACATGTTAGTCTCATAGGCACCACATGAGCACAGTGGCTCATTAGTCAATGCATTTATATTATAAAAAGAAATAAATATTTGGAATATCTTTGTGTTCAAGATTGCTTCCAGAGGTAAAATGAGAAGAATTACTTTGACAGAGCTCCTTGGTCTTTCCTGTGCTCTCAGCCCTAAATCTACAGTCATGCCCTTGTATAGCAAAGCATGTAATTATGTGCCCAGCTTCAGGTATAAGGCTCATTAAGCACCATCATGGAGCAAATGCTTTGCAGGTCTGAAGCCATAACCTAACATCTAGGCCAGTTTTAATATCTGAGCTGACCCACACAATTAACACTGCATGGGAGAGCTCTTCCTCTCATGTCTTCCCAGAGGAACAGAGCGTTCAAAGGCTTTTGGATCAGTAAGATTATGACTTGTGAGCCTGAGCTGCTTTCTTAATACATACTCTAGACAGAGGCAGCTATTATGAGAAGCCATAAAAGGTATTTCAGGACTGAAAATGAACACTGAAAGATGAAGCTTTAAATTATAGCTTCAAACCAATTCACAGATTTACATTCAAGTTAAAGAAAATACCCACATCCATAAGGTACACCATTCACTAAACAGACAAGGAAAAAGGTAAACAGCCCCATCCTTTCTTTGCCCCTCAGAAACACGCCACGGTCCATAACCACAGACACTTACCTTCTCCCCTTTTGGTCCCATTATACCAGGAATTCCTTGTGGACCCTAGGGAGAAAAATGAATGCTACTATTAAACTTCATTGGTAAGAGACACTGGTGGTTGTCTTCCCTCAAGCCTTCACCCTGTAGGTGTCTCCTGGGAACAGTGTGATACCACAAGGTTGGGGTGTTGGATGTGGTGTTTGAATGTAGCCTCTAAATGCCAGGTCTGTGCCACTGCTGGATGGCAGGCTGGAGAGTTGTGCAAGAGCATCTTCCAGATGAAGAAAGCTAGCAAGAAAAAAGGTCTGGAGCAAAGGAAAGATAAGAAGTTATTGGAGTCCTGAAGAATCAGTGATAACAGGAACATGGAGACACTACATCAGCTAGTAAAGGAGATCAGGCAAAGGGGTGGTAAGGGAAGTGGCATAAAACATGTGGGATGGGCTCTTCAATGTGGTATGGACATGGAGGATTGCCACCACTTCTGAATCCTGAAGATATTTCTCTCTCAAATGAGGCTGATTCTCCTTTCAGGAGACTTCTTAATCCAGAGGGACTTTGAACCCCATCTCAGAAGAAGGTTCAGAAAACCAGTTTTCTTTCTAGAATGCTTCAGTTCACAGACCACCTTTTATTTTTGAATGACTAAGGAAAAAAATTCCATAAGCCTGCATCACAGGAGCATTAGATTCACCGTACAAATACTCACTCCAGGTTTGGATCCTGACTGTCTTACACTGTCCAAAACATGATGCAAATTGTACATGAACAAGAGCAAAATATACCCCCAAATGCAAATTACTCCAACTATTTTTCTCGGTAGAGTTATTTTAGATTTTCAATAGTGTAAATCAGAATGCACCCTATTAGAGTTAGAGATAAATTTTGTCTTACTTCTTTCATTTTACCTTAGGTTTCTCATGGAAGGAATTATACTCTGAGTTATACAATTACAGATCTAAATCTTTTTCTTATGAAAAAGTGTTAAAATTCAGCTCTGAGTCAACAGTAGGCACTTTTACAACTCTTTTGATAGACATGCAAGTTACAGCAGAAAATTCAGAAGTGCTTTTTAGATATTTTTTTAGTAATGCTAGCATTTCTTTTCAGGTGCCCATTGTCATAAAAGTATTGTGCAGAAGACTTCTGACTCTAACATTGTCCCATTGCAAGCCACAGTCCCATAATTTATAATTAAAAATTCCAAAGCCATGTTATACCTACCCTACTGTCTGCTGTTGTGATAAAATCTGCCAGCCTACTCTATTTAAAAATGTTCTTGGAGGGGTGGTAGATCATTTGGTTGCAAGGTTAATATTATTTATAGCAATGGACTTTGTAGAACAATGGATTTAATATTACTGTTCTTCCAATTTAAGTCAGAGAGAGTATTGAGTTTTTTTAAAAAAGGACAGTCTAGCGAAGACAGAAATAACGACTGCTTCTTTCACATGTACTGCAACTATGGATCGTGGCCAACCACACTACACGGCTGTTTCATAATGCAGAGAAGACTTTTCTCAATACAGGACAGGACAAACACTTCCCATCGCTTCCCTCCACACCTCATCATTCACATACTAAATGAATCTGCCCCATTCTGCGTCTCAGCAAAGACAAAATGGCAGAAAAATAAAGTCAAGGTTCATCAAACAAGACTTTATGGCTTTCACATCGCAACTTCAGACTATTTACAAATACCTTCTGAAGTACAGACTTCTAAATAAGCTTTTTGCCACGTAACTGAACCTTTACTGTAATGTACTGTCTATACTTTTTAAATAGTGTTTGGATGCTTGTTGACTTCTCAGGTTCCCAAAGCCTCAGTCACAGTTTTGCTACAGCAAAGGTCCTGTGCCATGTCTGCTATTAGCGGTATTGTAATAAAACTGTCACCCAGGGGCCTTGAGGAATATCACTGTCCCAAAGCACTAGGCACAGCACATAGATCAGGACCGTCTGTGCTCCAGGAGAAACTGAAAGTACCTGTTCATGAAAAGTTTTTCTTTGGAGGGAATGAACTGGAATGGAAAGACAGATGGGTGATCTTCTCCACACATCATATATGTTCACAAAAATCTTCTCCCTAGAGGTGGACTGTTCCCTCAGAAGATTTCTGACCACCCTCAGAGGATTTCTGAATGTACAAATTGTAGAAAATTAAATGGGAGGTCAAAAACCCTAGCCCAAGGCTACTCAGCAAGTCAGAGGCAGAGACTTTGCAGGTCAAGTTAGGAGATTCCACATCTCCTCAATCCCACCCCACTGCCCTCCTGAGGCCCCTCCTCGTCCTGCTGCTTACTGTAGGTGTTTGCCTTTGAAGGGATGTACTCCACTAACATTCAAGTTCATTGTACCTCTTGTGCATCCACTCCACAGGCTCTTTCCCTCACATACAAGGCAACAGAGTCTAATGCAAAGAAAAAACAGCAAAGAGTCTCTGAAGAAAGAGATGGCACCTCCAAGATTTTTGATGAGTACTATCTATTGTAAAACTCCACAAATGAAGCGTCCACTTGAAAACAACTGGAGTATGCAAGGCAGGGATGAGAATATAGGGTAAAAAGCCTACATGATTTGTGCATAGCCATATAAAAATGAAATTAAGCCAGAGCTTGGTATGATTATTAAGTAGTAAAAAGCATTTGCAGATGTTTTACAGCTTTGTAAGGACCTTGGAGCAAGTGAGAGGACGATGTGGTTTAATTACAAATGCATCACTCACCTGGGGGCCAGGAGGCCCTGCAGGGCAATGCAATTCAGGTAGAGAGGAAGCCTGTATTATCTGGAGCTCCTGACACAACTCTTTCATATCCAGGGCAAGCAGCTTCTACATAACATAAAACATATGAATGAACATGCAGCCATACGTAGCCTGCCAGAGAAATGTGTAAGAAAACATCCACCAAATGCTACAGCCTCGAGAGTTTAATTTGCTGCCATAGGGAGAAGCCTAGGGTTTGTCACAAGGTTATCTTCATGGATGATTGAATATTAGCACGTCAGCATAGCATCCTGCCCCACGCTTCCTCCTCCTCTCCCAGAGGCACATCGCAGCCGTGCTGCCGCACGCCCCTCAGATCCAGCGTGGGACCCTGGCCTATTCTTAGACCTGACCCTGCTCTCTCCATCCCACTTTACAAGAAGCAGCTCCTCTCCAAAAATAGTGTCTTTGCTCTAATAATAGGGGCTATGCTCAGTGAGGGTATTGGCAGCGTGAACTTCGCTCCAGAAGATATTAACCCGTAGGCATTCATTCACTGCAGACTAGAGCTGATGACTTCAATCATCAATGAATGTCTAACCTCTTGGCTTAAAAATCAGGATTTCCTGAGTAAACTGGCTTATTTATGTCCTGTGACAAAAGTGATCTCCCCTGGAAATGCAAACAAACACTGAGACGGAAACACTGGGTTAACACAACTGATTTTCAGCTTCCAAGTGAAAAGCCATTTTCCAGAAAAGCTCCAACTAGAGACTCCAAAGCACAAACTGCTCATAGTGAATTATGTAGCTCCCACCCTCTTAGTGACTGCTTATTTTATTTTATTTTATTTTATTTTATCTTTCTATGGGGAAGATGGTGTAAAGGATTATTTTATCCTCAGATTACTCTCTGGGCTGCTTGGGGGAATCTCAGGGACCCTGGTCCCAACCTCATCCTCACTGAAGGAGTACACCACCATTCCTAAGGAGATCTTGTCCCTGGGTCTGCTTTCTGTGGAAATCAAGGCACAGGGAGGGGATGAGGAAGGGGGAGGCAACTAGATTTTGGTTTGGGGGGAATAATACCCTGAGCTCAATCCTGATCTCTCTGAAGACAACAGAGGATTTTACACTGTATTTCTTTTTGGGTTAGTTCTTGTCAGACACCTTACTAAACATTATTTATATAACACTAGCAATAATTGCAGTACTTGTATATGGTAAAGGAATAATAGAATTAAGAAATAGGAAATACTGAGTAGGTAGAAAAATTCTTAATGCTGGGGTAGAAAATGTATGGGAGTTAACAGACCCTGGCAATAAGAGTAATTGGGCATACTGCTATATCATATATCTATTGTATCCTGTACATTCCATATGTTATCACATCTGTATGGATACACATCATACAGAGCAGGTATGTGCCTAAAAGGGTGAGTGAAAACTCCATATCAGCAAACACATGTATTTTTGCAGAATTAAATGGTGGGAATAGATTCCATAGGAGTATTTCAGGACCTTCATTTTACCTACTGGGTAAGGCAAATGTGATGCAAAGCAGGACACATAAATACATAATGCACACCCTGAAATCACTGTGCAGGATGGAAATTTGCATTTCTGTCCTTACTTGTTTTATGGCATTGCCATTTCCTTTAGTTCAGGATTGCCTTACTCTAAGAAATTTCCCCAAACAGAGTAAGGAGAATATTTTAAGTTAATTAAATTATTTGCGTGAACAAACCCAGCCTCGTTTCATTACTTTGAGATCTACTTCAAGCCTCAGCCTGAGATGTTAAATGATTGTCCTAACAGACCCGTATCAACACAGACAAATGAGTTTGCTGAGTGATGCCATGAAGCAGTATTTGAGAGGATGCTTCGGTCTTTGTCATACATAAAAAGCCATGTAAAAAGAAGAGAAGGGCTCCTGGGCCACACTTACAGTGCTCCAGCCATGCCTGAAGTATGGTGGTGGAAACAGGGGTGGTGGAGGAGGGCCAAGGAGGCAGCATGCTCTGCGGTTGAACTGTTTCTTCTGTTCCAAACAAGGGAGATCTGTTCAATACAAACACTCATCTGTTGTCTTGAACACCACAAACATTTCTTACAGAATAAGAGGAGTTTCCAATCCTCAGGATTTTCCTACATCCTGTGTGCACTTACTGTAACACTGTAATCAGAGCAGGGATTTAAGAAACTGCGTGGTCCCTTAAGTCTATAGATTCCTTCTTGTGCTGAAGGCTATGCAGAGATTTAAGCTCTTATTGTGGCTATGACACAGGCTGATTTTGGAAAATTTCAGATAGGAAACACTAGAAAATAGTTTGAATTATTTCTTGTTTTCTCTACCCTCTGTTCCAAATGGGTGTTAGAAATGGCATCTTCCCATTCCTGTTACAGCCCACGTGCCACCAAGATTACTCCATGCTGTTGCCCACCAACC
This sequence comes from Athene cunicularia, assembly GCF_003259725.1. Classification (NCBI taxonomy): domain Eukaryota; kingdom Metazoa; phylum Chordata; class Aves; order Strigiformes; family Strigidae; genus Athene; species Athene cunicularia. The sequence continues at coordinate 15,226,692 of NW_020799095.1, read as the reverse complement.
TTCCCCATGGACCGAGTCACTTCAGGCGCTTCTGTGATAACAGAGTGGGAAGCTGTTCCACAGCACATTTGCTTATATTTCCCCTGGGACTGAAACCAGGTTGCCTTCTTTCTGATTCATGCATCATCCCTAAGAATAAACACTCTGCAACCCAGATTTAGCTGATAGCTTTGTCACTGACTGACTGGCAAGGCAGCATCTCACTTGTGTTCAGCAATGTCTTTAACCTTTTCTAAGAGGTAAACTTCCATCATCAATACAAGAAGCTATGACCAGATCCACAGAGAAAGGATGTGAAGATGATGTTTTGGTTTTTTTTCTGAACCTATTTACCCCTTGAGAAATGCATCTCTACCCAGGGTGGGGGCCTTTTGCAAAGGTTTTGCCAAGGACAGCAAACATTTATTTATGTCTGCTGGTTTCTTCCTCTGGCTAGCAGCAGATGGAATGGTCTGTGGACTGAATGGTGGCAGGGAGCCAAACAGAGTAGGAAGAAAAGCCTATGGTGAAGTATCTGGTATTAATATAAAATCTCTAAATTAGGTTTCTAGGAAGACAAACCTGACAAAATTGCTAGATTTGTGTGCAAATCAATCGCAGGCTGGATATTAGTCACATCTCAAGGTCAGGCAAATTTTCTAAGGGACAGAGATACAGATTTTTTTAAAATGCCTCAGAAAATGTATTATGTCAGTTCCACCATCCCACGTTAATGAGGCCAGCATTTTCTCCGTCCTGATGCACAAAAAAATAAAAGCTGCCCAGAGGAGTGTGATTCAGCAGCATTCAGGGGTAGTTTATGTTATCCAGACCTTTTTTCTCTATCAAAACATTATTTGCAATGATACCTTTGAGAGATGAGTCAATTTAAGTCTGAAAGGGTCTATAATAAAGACTTTTTCTCAACTTTTCTTCACAAGTTTGAAACACAACCAAAACCTTCTATTTAAGAGAAAGGCAGAAGATTTATAATAAAAAATACACACATATATATATATATTATTTCATTTAAAGATTGAAACACACACTGAAAATGTCAGTGACCTTTAAGAAGTAGCAAAGGTTTGACCTGTCTCCAGTTCTAAGCAACCCGTCTCCAGTTCTAAGCAACAAAATACAAAGATATGTAGAGTTAAGTCTTGCATTGGCTTATTCTGAATTCAGTCACTCTTACACAGCTGTAACTAAGGTCTTCAATTTTTACCACACATACTTATACAGTTGTCTTAATTTCAGTATTATATTTGAACATACTGCAATTGGGACTAAATTGCATATTATTAAAGCAATGGACAGCTTGTAATTTAACAAGGTATAAAATGTGTCTTATTTTATTGTAGACAACATTCCAATATCATAACTATTTATTAGTATTACCTTATTGCATGATCTAGCTAAATTTCAATAGGATTATTATCATTCAACAAGAATAAGACTATCAAAGTTGGCCCAATGTGGCTTAGTTGCTAAGAGATCACTACCAGGCACTATAGAAAAAGGTATGCATTACTGCAGTTATACTGCTACTTAAAAAAAAAAAAAATAGAGAAGATTAAAGTCTTGTTCTTTAGATATTTTGCAAAGATAAGATTAAACATAGATTAAACATCTATAGCTTTAATAGGCTACTTGACTGTCCTCATGAGTAAAGTCAAGTCCTAGGTTGCAGAATATTTGGATTTTCCTTTTTAGAAGCAAGGTCTGAAATTCTGTGGAACAGGTTTTATTGTGAAAAACACTACAGCTAACCAAGCTGGTAGCAAAATAGCCATTGACTTCAGTTGTTATAGTCTTATTTTAATACTACTGTACAACAGTTAGGTTGAAATACAGTTTAGGTTTGCTGGTATAAATGGTGATAGCATGTACTGGTCTCAGTGTGGAAACAAACAACAAAAAAGTATTTAATTACTATGACTACTGTATAGGATAGATATCAATTATATAACGATGCAGCTACTTAGTATTTCAGGGGAACCATCATTAACCATGGATAAGGTCTGTAAGGTGTATTTGCAAAGCAAATATTTAAGAAAAAACTGGTCCTGGACCCAAGGACCTCCCACATGCAGGTATGACAGGTGATACAACAGCAGAGGGAGCAAAAAAATGAATGAGTCAGAGAGTGACTACACGTATGACCACTATAATTCAATCTTCCAATAAGCACCACCTTTCATTGGTATGGATTTTGTAACTGCAATAGGTCCAAGATGTACAACCATTACAGTATTGGCTTGCTTTTTATCACAAAAGGCGTTACCTTGACAGGTTTACAGGCTCTCTGCAAATACAATATGTATTTTTAGGCTCCAGGTTAGCTTTGTTTGCTAAACACAGCTTTGGAATACTCCAGTCCCCATCAGTGGAAAAAATCTCAGCCCAAGAATAGGACTGTCATAGTTTTCCGTGAAATAGGAAGACCCTGCCTACACAGAGTGTGCGTTTATGTCTCATATGGAAACTGCTCTTTCAACAGCATCAGTATCAAAGAATGTATTCAATAAGAGAAGGAGGACAAAATGAAAAACTCCTTCTAGGACTTGTCTAAGTGTCAGTTATTTTCAGAGAACAGAAAAATTATAATAGTCAGCTTTAAAATAGAAAGTCTTTACCATTTTCAAACTCACATTATTTTTACGGTCCAGACTATATGTTAATATAGTTCAAGAAAGGGACTACAAAAATCTATGAGTATACTGGCAATGATTGCTTCAGAAAATAACATATCTTAGATAAGCTGTTGCAATGTTTAATTTTGTTCCTGCAGACCGCTTGCTTCTGATCATAGCTGGAATTTGGGAACTCTTGTCTGAGATGGTCCAATGCAGAGCCAGAGAGAAGCCTTCACCCAGGCTGAGACCCCTGAGGCAGGGCTCATAGGAGGTCTCTGAGACCTTCCAGACCTGATCCTAGAGCTGACCTTCAACCCTGTGAACCTCAACAGCTGCAATGGAGACACCAGAGAAGTGCCACCCTGGGTTCAAGTTAGATTTACAGGATTTAATTGAAAAAAATTATAAGTAACCCATGAAAGTGACTTTTATCCTAAAATCACAAAGCTGTAGGCCATCTGTCAGGAGGAAAGGGCAAGAAAGGAAAAAAGATACTTCACATGTGTTTCCCTTCCTATTTGTGACCACATTCATCTAGCAAGCCCTGACGGGAAGATGAGCTGCTATCCAAAGGCCCCAACAGCAGTGCTGGTGGCCTGCCCAGCTTGTGATGGGCAGGACTCTGCTAGGCAGAGACCTCTGATGGCTGACACCCCAACACAGGTGCTTCTCCTACTTGGATGGAGCTCAAAATTAATAATAAACAAGCTGGGCAGACTAGTCAGTTAATGAATGTGTGCTTGTCCAGCTGAAACTGAGACTTCCATCTGCTTTGTTGTCATTCATTCAGGCTCCTCTTACCCTCCTTGCAAGGAGAGCAGCATGCCATGGGCCACAGCCACTCGGAACCATTCTGTACATCTACTGCAAGGTGACTAAGGCACTTTTTCCTTTTAAGTTAGGAAAGTTTAAAATCTTGTCAAAAGTGCCTTTTGAGAGCCATACAGGTCAAAATCCTGTATTTACAGAGCAGATGCAGGTATTAAGCGCTCCTTTAAAACTCTGAAGTCATGTGTCAGCATTAATGATACGTACTTCTTTAAAATGTGTTTTACAAAGCTTTTGTGGCCCAAAATGTGCCTTAAGGACATATAAGCAGAGCCAGGAATACAGCTTGTGTCCAGAGCTGGGTCGGATAGTCAGGCTGGTGAATGGTCTGCATCTCTTAGTTCCCTTTTGAACTTAGACCTTACAGTTGATGGCCTAAATATATCTTTTCCTATAAACCAGCTAATATAAATATGCCAGAAAAAAAATATTAAGCCCTATAGCTTAGGTAATGGTGTCTGCAAGGAAGAAGCAGTGACCTGTGAAGCTCCTGTGGGAGTTACAGGATGAGACGCGGGGCTGCAGCTTTACTCCATTTCTGCTTTCCTCTTGTTTGAAATGAGGCTTCAGATTCTTTAAGAAACAGAGCAAAGCTGGTCAGAAATTAATTCCCCCATCCTCTGACAGAAAAATAATAAATCCAGACAAAACCTTGCAAGTTTCTTTTCAGCCAAGAAAAAGTCATAAAAATTGGAAAATACACTGGTTTTAATCCCCAGAGTGGCTATGGGCCCTGGCAGCACTAATGTGTATTTTACCAGCTGGCGCATATTCAGAAGCTGTCATAATAAATAAATAAATAAATAAAAGTTTTCAAAATCAGTCAACGTTCAAAAACCTTGACAATAACACAAACCCTGGCACACTGCCTGGACGGTGGATCTCAGTATACACCCGGCCAGAGGAGCAAGGACACTCTGTATTCCATCCCCACCTAATATTCAGCCCACGTCCCTCAGCATCTCCTGGTACCTCCTGTGTGCTCACAGGCCCCCAGGTAAGACCTTTGCAGCCCAGCTGGCGAGCAGTAGATGGCTGCAGCTTTGCAGGTCAGCCTTAGGAAACACTGCAGAAATGGCAAGACGCAGGAAAGCGAAGGGGCCTGGGAGATTTCTCAGCAAGGGAAAGGTCTTTTATTCACTATATGCAAATATTTCAGACATTTAATCTGTGTGTATGTGCATGTATGAGGGCAATGCATGTGCCAAAGTTTAATATACTCTCAGACTGATTGTAGAGGAAAATTCTGAGATCAGTACAGAAGGAAAGAGGAGCATTTGCTTGAGCTGGCTCTGCACTCCAGTTTCACAAGAACATGAAAAATCTCAATAAAAACTGGTGGGTGGAACACTTCAGTGGGTTATATTATGGGTTTATGAAATAAACCCATGGCTTGTAAATCCCAGGAACCACAACAGGGCTATTTTGTGCAATTTCCCTTCAATTGCCTTCCATTTTTAGAGGTTCAGACACTGCTACACTATGTTGACAATTCTATGTGCTCCTCTTCAGTGCATGAGAAACTGAGGCACAGAGAAGTTAAGCAAGTCCCCCAAAGCCACAGATCAATTACAGTACCAGAAAAAGGGTGCCAGTCTGGTAAATCACAGTATCTTGTCTCAGTCATTTTATGAACCGGATTATAAAACTCAAGTTTGTCACACCAAAAACAACACTGGAAATGCTTCAAGTATTAAAGTCTAAGAATCTACTCCAACACATAGAAGAACCTGAAATCCTGAAGATTAATGGCTGCTGTGTCAGCTCCAGAAGACTTCTGCATATCATTCACTGCCACACAGTCCTCTCCCACTTCATCTGTGAGATCAGTAGCGACAAAGCAGAGAAACACCAGTACCACCCCTCCACAACTGCAAGATCATAATCCGTCAATGCTGGCATGGATCAAACGTGTACTTGTCTTTGATGTTGCTTCACCATATGTACAGACAGTCCCAAACAATCCCTATGAGCTGTGTGCTCCAAAAGACTTCAGAGAAAACGCCTTCAAATTCCTCTTCAAAACTTCGCTACCACGAACTAAATTAATTCCTCATGACTCCCTCGTTGCAAGAGATTCACAGCCCAGCTGACCTCCTGCCTTTCACAAACCATAACCCTGTATTGACCTGGCACAGTAAAAAGTAATTAACTTTGTAGTTTCAAGAAGTTAAAAAGAAATCCGTCAGCACTTTTCCCTGGGTAGAAGAAAACTGAAATTGTAGCACTGCCTTCTCCAGACAAAGCACCTCCCTCTACTTGTGTGCATTCCCTGGGCACATGCATTTATGCATATACACTTACTAGTTCCTGAGAAAATCAGTTAATGTCTTCTTTTCTCTTTCCCCCACTGTCTCAGTTCTTTTCTGCATTCTTCCTGTATCCATCTTCTCATCCCAAATGCCCTTTTACCATTACAGTTGTGTGACTGCAGAAAGCATCCCCCCAGTTTCCTTTGCGTTGAAGTGGTGATTAGGTTGGGGTCTGTTAATTCCTGTGGAGTTTTTCTCTCCTGACTATTTCGAATCTTCCTCAAACAATTTCCCCCAGGCTTTAAGATGTTTTCCCAGTTCTCTTCTACCTACTAAGCTGCAGCATGAAATAGGTCTCTCAGATGCCTCCTGGGTGAGTCCTATGTTTCATTACAGCTAAAGGTGCTCCCTGATTCTGCAATCACACCCTGTCCTAGCAGCAAGAGTTAAAGACGGAAGGGGTGCATGGCCTATCCTGACAACAAACTTCCTTCTGCATAAACACAGATGATATTTTTCTATAGTTTTAACTAAGACTAGCAGTCTCTTTTGCTGCAATCATGCTGCTGGTGCTCTCGTGTCAATACAGCCTGCCCATAGGAAGCCCCTGTATCCAATGTGAAACAGACTGTAAAAACCAATGAGGGTAAAATGCGAAGTCACAGACTGTTCCCTTCCTGTGCAGGGGTTTAGTAATATTGACAAACCCACAAATGAACTGTCTGTACTAGGAGCAGAGGCCTACAAGCATTATCTGTCTACAAGGACATAGCTGATTTTCCAGCACTTTGGATTGCTTGTTAGTGGAGCTCCCATCCTTTCACTGAAAACACCTGATTTTTGAAACACTCAGCTGTGCTGGAATTTAAGCCTTCACCTTCCAGTCTGGTCACAAGAAAAATCTAGTATTCACCTGCACATCCAATGCCTACAGATAATGCTATGCTCATTCACAGTAATGATACAGCATGGACAAGCTTACTTGAACAAGTTGGGATCTCCATGCCAGCTGCAGCATCGCTTTCAGCTGAGGTTCCCTTTTGGACTGGTTGCTGCCTGTCAGAAACATTCATAGGTTATAGAAACCCCTTCAGATCAGTTACTGCTTGCTTCCCTGGACAGCTAAGCAAGCACTGCCTCAGCTTCTGTATTGACCTGTCCCTGGCACCTGGACAACTTGTTTGCCACAGAACAACTCCCTGAAAAATACTGACTATGCTCCTCTCCCCAACCCACGTTGCTCATCACCACATCTCTTACTGCTCCAACAATGTCTGTCCACAGGAAAGCTGGACTGTTTTTTGCAGCTATCCCACAAGGTATCTCACACAGGTTAATATTGTACCTTCCAGATTCAAAGAAGCTGTGCCACCTGTCCAGTGGGACATGGTGTTCCTTTTCTTTGGGAAAATAATAGGAAAAAGGAATGAGGAATACTGCCAATAGCACCTAGATATTACTGTCCCATTTCATTCCTTTAAATTAATGAACTATATTCTTTTCATAGGGCTGTGTATCAATATTGATCACAGGAGAAAATTCAATCAAGAGATACATTTCTGACATGCATAAAAGGCAGTTTGGGTCAGAAGATATTGTTCTTCTCCAGCTGTTGCTGATAATTTAAATACTTTGCCATCTCTCTGCAAAACCTCAGAAGCCTTTGGTCTGGATGAGTAGAACAAGGGAGGGGAAGGAATGGGATGAGGGAGGAAGAAAGTCTTTCTACTACCTGAATTTGGAAGGTAGTTTCCTTCAGGCTGGCTCTTACAAGGCACAGACTGGTTCATGTAACCCTACTAGAAATGAATATAAAATTCACAGCTAGTTTTCATCGTGTGAGTGCAGCCTCCTCAAGCGCACAGTGCAGGAACCTCAGTGGAGCAGAGGTCTGAAAAATGGTTATAAAGGACACCATAAACAGTGGCATGACTGGGATATGACAGGTTACCCTGAAAAGAAACCTGCTGTCTTCAGGAGGGTTGAGCTACCCACCCTGGGGTCTTCGCTGTCATGTGGAACCACAGCCACATTTTTGAGTGTGTTGTAACATTAATCTCTGAAGCATTTCCTCCAGAAATGATGCTTTAGGACCAGGAGACTCAACACTTTGGAGCTGACATGATATTCTAAATACTTCCAGAAACAAGAATGCACTGTTGCTTGAGGCAGATGGGACTATAAGGCAGAGTTGGCAGCAAACCAAAGATGCAGATTATTCTTCTTTCCCCAATTATTCTACAAACACTTCCCCCCCACTTCCCCCCCCCCCA
>NW_020799095.1:15181302-15218674 GCF_003259725.1 Athene cunicularia | reverse complement strand
CTTCCCCCCCCCCCAATTGTTTATTTCTGCTTTCTGGTTACTGTTTTGTGACCTGTAAACCTTTATATTTGTGACTTGTTGCTATGCAAAGATGTGTGAGGACAGAAATAAAAGTACTTTTAGCCCAGAAGTTTTCAGACATACCTGGGAAATACCCAGATGCATTTTTTCAACTATAGGAAAGACAAGTTGTCGCTTAAGAACATCCTCACTGTTAAATGTGATTAGTCTTAGAATTTACAAGTAAAGTGCTGAAATCTATTATTTAAATGTGAAAATACATCCTGGTGCCAGATATAAATAATTGACTCAGCTGACAGTCAGAGAACATTTGAGAAACCATTAAAATAACTGAAAATTTTAATTGAATTAATTCACCTTCTGTACCCACTGTGAAACTTCTATCAGCAAAGAGATATATATTTTTTTTCTTTTTTCTTAGGAGATGTTTCTTAAAATGCAGATGCAATCAAAGCACTAAAGGAATTTTTTATTATGTAATTTTTCATACCAAATAGCCCTGATATTAGCAAGTAATAATGGCCCACAGGTATGCAACAGGTCCCCAAAGTATGGCTCTAAATCCAGCCCTGTGGTTGTGGGCTTATGACTGAATCATCTGCCAGATGTTATTTTTTTCCCATATTATCATGTAAACATTTAGAATACATTAGTGACAGAAGCCTTGCTAAGAGCTTGCTGGGTATAAAGGCAATTTCCAGTGGCTTGGCCAGAAGAGCATGGTGCGGGGCTTTCCCATGGAGCAGTGTGTGGGGTGGCAATTTGCCCAAACTGCCACATTGGGAACCAGATTTCCCCATTGAGTTCATACCTTCTCTGAGCCTGAAACCAGAAGCTGTTGGCCTGTGGGGATGGAGGAGGAAGGGACTGTGGTTGGCTGCAGTTGCTGCCAGGGAAACCCTGAGCTATCTTGCAGGCAAGCCCCTGGAACTGCACTATGGAAAATATCCTACTGCGAAGAGCAGAGTCTGGCATTTTCGTGCATAATTTGCCTCTTCCACTATGTTTTTAGCAGAAATGATAAGTCATTCCTCTTCTAAGAGGAAATTTAATTGTTCAACTGTTATTTTATAAGAGGACAGTTTAAATGGCTTCTCTAGATACATAAGTGTGTGGCATAGGAGAAAGGACAGGCTATGCGATGATGGAAACGTGAAATTCCCGTTTCTCTGGGTAGCATCTACAAGAGTCAAATAAACGTAAAGCTCTTCAAAACAATTTTTGAGGTCTAATAACTTATATGTTATTGCAAAGCAATTTGGAATATATCAGAGAAAATAAATCCTGGTGATACCTGTAGGTCAGCATTAAGTAATCTCAACATAATCAAAAAATCATACCCAACTGAACAGAAATAACAAATGTAAATGCTTTTTATCATCCTACAGGCTTAGTAGAAAAAATTATTACTTCCTAAAGGTTGGAAAAAATGGATTAAATTGTTTTCCAAATGATGCACTTCTTCAAACATTAGGCTTCTCTAGATGTTATCTTAAAAGCTATCTGAAATGACTACAGAACTCTAATGGCTGTGTTATTAAATTCTATAGGGCTTTTCCCCAAAGGATATCTGCATTACTCTTGTGGCTCTCAGAATCTTATTATTTGAATAAGAATATCTTTAAATGAATGGACTGTTCAAACCATTGGGAGTGAAATACAGTGTAATAGCTCTGCACATTTTAAAAGATTTTTAAAAAGCCGTTAGAACAGTACGCATATTGTTACTGTTATTTAGTACAGTAGTCTATCATCTCATACAAGCTACCCTCCTAATTGCCCATCTCTCTTAAATGCCTTGAATGTAAACCATCTGACTCTGTGGTCACACCAAAGACATTAGAGAGAGAAAGGCTGTGTGTCTTTAGATTCATGTCTAAGGTTGATTGTATGTACGGTCTGTGGTCACTCTCTTCATCTGAAAGATATGGGGAGGATCTGTAGGTATAGTTGACCTTGACCTACAAATCTCAACTGAGCCATCATTTGACACTGAAGGAAACTGGGATGTTAGTTAGAAGCATCGCTACTGACAGATACAGAATAACAGACAGAAGGTGGGAGGTAGCAACTTGCCCTAAGTTGGTGAAAGTTCCTCAAAGGAGAAATGGAATCAGAGCTGTTGCCCATTTTCCCCTTCCTTTGCATAAGAACGTAGCTAAAGAAAAGTTTCACTGATGAAACTGTGAAAAATATTATGTGGGATTTCCAGTGCCCTGGTTCAGCTGACAACTAATTTGTTTTGCCTTTGCCTAGCAGGGATTTTCCATGCAGTGGGCTCTTGTTCGCTATGTAAGTCATCCAAGTATTTGTTAGTGTCATAGCCAGAGCCAGATGATGTTTATTCTGCTAACATCCAGTCGGACTCCGGCAGCGCTCATTGAGGTCAGGGCTTTATTTATAGCAGCAGATATACATTGAGATTCATTTTCTTTCCCTTGCTGTAATCTACCTAAGCTCATCCAAAATAGAAAGAAACATGCAGACATGCAAGTAATATACTAATCGGGCCAGATCCTTGAATTAGCACAGCACCATAGAAGCCAATGGTAAAAAAGCATTTTAGAGCAGCTGAGGATCGTGTCTATTATTTTTCACAGGGAAAGGAGGGTTTTAAAACCAGAAATTATAAAGCAAAAAGCAAAAACAACCAAGAAACAAAATGTCCCAGAACGTGGCAGAACAGGTCTGCAATGCAAAATCCCTCCATTGAGATCTGCAGTTTGAAGTATTTATTTTTTTCTCCTGTGTTCCCAGTCACCAGAGAGTGCAAGAATCAGAGTGCAGAGAGCTTGAAGCAAGGAAAAGTAACAAGACTTAAAGCAATTTACCTGCTGAAACTGAGAAGATATTGTCAACGTACGCAGTCTGAGATAAAGCAAAGCAGAAGAAAAGCTGCAGGTAAGATCCCCAGACAAGTGAGCTGAGGACCAACATGTTGGCTGCACCCTGGCAGATTCCAGCTCAGAGGCGCAGGGCTGCTTTGGGGATCTCTCTCTCTCTACCCTCGCTCCCTCTCTGCCTTGCCTGCTCTCTGCCTCTTCCCTGGCTGTGGGATGCGTGTGTGTGTGTGTCTGTGTGTGTACGTCTCTCTCTCTCCCTCTCCCCCCCCTTCTCCCCGTGCCTTTAGGAAGAAAGAATGCTAACCATTTCCCATTAAATCTTCTCCTTACACTAGACACGGTTATATTTAACTCCTGTGCTGGATCAGTTGCCCCTATTGTGGACATTAGTTGCTAAAACTGGGACACGGGGGATTCTGGTTTTGCTAACAGAAGCAAAAAGGCACTTTGGATAATAATAATGATGAGCAGGAAAGGGAGAAATTATGAACTGGACTATAAACAGCATCCTTCGGTGCAGGCAACCAGACACCAACGTTGAGATGGATAAAATCCCTGATCGATCATCTTCTACAGGTCACTAATTGCCTTAATGAGAGATGAGCAGTGACCTAACATCTGCTTACCACTGGTAGTTAGAGGCATACAGGCATTGCATTAATTTACAGAGTGCATCTCAGGCTGAGGGATGCCACGAAGGCTTCACAAACCACACAACAGATTATTATTTGGGATTTAAGTGAAAATGACAGTATCACTAATAGTGCCAGACATCGTAGGACTGCAAAGGGTTTAGTGACAGGGTGCAACAGGTGGAAGAAACAATATGTGTGCCATGATGGGGTGAGTGAAACGCTATCAGCTCTGGGGGTGGCGATGGTCAACACACTACACAGCACTGTGGGAAGAAAACAAACCTCTGACTCTCTGAAAAGCAGCGTGTGCCCTTGTTACCTGTACAAAAGCTTAGTGTTTCTGTGCGTTATTGCAACTTGCAGGGCTTTGCAAATAAACTTCTGTCCTCTGAATAACTAGAAACGGGATCCTCCTTTCTGCTTGGAATCTGACAGTGGTTTCCATGAAAAGCAGAGGTACTCCTTTGCTGTGAAAACCGTCATTACTCCCTCTCTTCCAGATGGAGATCATTTTCTTTGCCCGCTGTCTATTGTTCCTCCCAAAACAAACATGAAAATTGTTTGGATTAATTACAGAATTGATATTTTTTTTTAATCTCAGGAAAGTACTCATTGACAGAGATGATGACAAATCTCCCTGGGTGTTAACTCCTAGTGAGTACACCACTAAGGGGCAAAGCAATGTATTTCCACAATTCTAGTTAAAAAATCTTGGCTGTTATTTTCAAGACGTTGCAAACATATTATTTCTAAATGTAATGGCTTGATAGGAACAATCATATCTGCCTTATATATTTCTATCCTTAAAGGACGTTTAATCTAAAATGCTTTCTAGATGCTTTCTAAAATATCTTTCCAGTACTGCAACTCTTTGGATAACTGAATTTATTTTTTAAGTTAATCTACTTTATTCCACTGTCTGTTACTTTTTAGTATTTGGCTACTTTTAGTAGCTTTTGACCAAGACGACCATGCATTAAGTAAGTGTCATTAGTTCTCTTGGCATGCTGCATCCCAGAGGGAAGGGCATAGCTCCTGTGGAGTTTATCATGACAAGCCCTATGTAAGATAAATGTCCAGTTGCCTGATCGCAAAGGTAAGCAGTGGAATATCCTCATGCTAGAAGCCTGCATGAATGCTGGAAAAAAAATTACTCAAACACAAAAATGTCAAGATTTTATCAAAAGATTCACCTCTGAAAATGTTTGACGAACTCAATAGTTAGTCAAAGCAACAACTGAGTAATTTCAAATCCTCCTGAAATCTTCCTGCAGTCTTTTAGCAATAGAAAATTGGGTAAAAATTTGTAGTACAAAATATGTTCTATTTGGTAAGGAAATTAATTAATCCAATAACACTACAAAGACCCATATCTTTCCCCTCCTCCATCACCCCCCTTACCAATTTTAGTTCTTGGTTCTTCCTAGAACAGAAACAGGTTTAGGTAAAAATGCAACATCTTGCTTGAAGAATATTGCAAGGAATTCTATCGTAAACCACATCCACCCTCTGAACTGCTCTAAAGAAGATAGGAACAAGGAATATACCCTTTCCTCGCAAGACTGAGTGCTATATTGGAGGTGGCCAGAAGCAATACAGAAAGCCAAGGCTGTTTCAGAGTTAAAAAAAGACACATATAGTTAGCTTTGCAGTCATTCTTAGGTAGAGATTTTTTATCCACTTTTTTTCAGTGGAGAACCCTGATTAAAAATGGATGTTTTGTCAACATTCTCCTTTCTTTGGACATAGCATCTCCATCACTCCAAAGTCTAAGTCTGTTTGACCTTAACTGTCTCTTGGCCAACACAACAGGAAAGCTCTGTAGGCAAACGGTGTTGCAGAAAACATGCCAGCTTTCACAAAAGACTTGAAAGATATTTGGACTTACATTTGAACAGATCTCTTCATCATGATGTAGTGGTAGTTCATCAACTTGCTAGATTTTAGTGGGGCCACCATTAGGTCAACACAAAGGAGAGCTCTCATTACAAGGCAGCGAGCCAGGCCATATCAAGGTTTGTTTCCTCTAATTTTGAGGTATTGGCCCTACCAGCTAAAACTGTTGGCAAGATTGCTAATGATTTCAGTGGGAGAAGAATGAAGTCCCTTAGAAAAAAAATGGACAATATCTGCGGGCTTTTTGCTTTTGATTTAGTCAGGTGACAGTGCACAAGACTGACACTCCATGCTAACTAGCACTCCATACTAGAGGACAAGGATGTACACCTGGTTACACAGCTCATTTCTGACCTCCATGGCATTGGTGCACGTGATAGAGACAATCCTGAGGAGGGGAAGTGTCACATAGCAGAGTGAGTCCTATATGGTGTGAGAAACTTGATGGATGTGTGCTTTCCAGGCCTCTGAGCTATCATCTCTAAACTTGCTCAGCGAAGCAGTACATTCCTCCAGCTATTCCCATGGGCTCATGAAGTCAATGGAAAGCTTTTGCATCCTTCGAAGAGCTCTGCACCAGGTAGTTAAGGCCAATGATCTGAGATTAGATGTCGGTCCTTGTCTCTATCATCCAAATAGCAATCAATAACAAAGGATTTTATTTTCTTTCTTCTGTATTCACTGCAGCTGCTGTTGCTGGTGTAGTGAAAACCCACACTAATATGACTTCATGGTGCAACCACTGGAGCAGATCGCATAAATATTTGGGAATAAAAATATTTTCAATTTAGGGGAGAATAAATGAAAAAAAAATGTTGATATGAAATGATGCAGTTGCTTGAAACTGAATTAATATATACTGCATAATTGCTTGTCTCATCTAGAACTGCTACTCTGATACCAGGAGTAGCATTCATTGAATGGAAATACAATGGCTTCAACAGTATTTCTATTTCAGATAACATTAGCTTAAGAAAGAAACACAGCAAAGTTTTCACACTTCAGTTTCTAAGTCTTATAAGATACCCCAATGGCCTAAGTAAGAGCAAGGGGTTTTGAGGATTTGACTTAAAAAGCTGTTCTACAATGAGAACCTCAGAACCCCAAATGTCACCTGCAGTTTATTGTTCAAAGATAAAGATCCCCAGTTTTATCACAGGGAATCAATTGCAGATTTAAGAATCCTATTTTGAATAAATGTCATAGCAACTAAGAATGTCAAAAGCCGACCAACACACAACAAAATCTGCACAGTTTACCTGCTCACGTAGCACTTGCTTGATCTTTTCAACTCAGACTTGAAATCTTAGAAGTGGGTGGATGAATCTTCTGATGATCCTACATGTAAACAGAATTTATGAACCTCTATTTTCTATTCAAGAAAAAAAGACTTTTTCCCAGTCCAGTCCACTTTTGGTTGGCAGGTCCTTCATGGACAAGGGAAAATTAATGCAGGTAAAATATCATCAATCTCAGGGTTCTATATGAACACAGCTCTAGTCAGAAGGACAAAGATAATCAAGTCTTTCTAGTTCCAAAGTCTGAATGCTCTTCTGCTGAGTGGGGCAAAGGTAAAACAGCAACCCAGTGTTAATGCAATAATTCAATAACAGATCATGTCTGCAGAGTAGTACAGAAGAATTCTGTTCATTCAATTAGTGCAGGAGATGGAAAAGATTCTTTATAATTATGTTTTCCTTGTTAGATAGCTATTTAGCAACAATTGTTTTTCACAATAAAAATACCTGTTCAAGTTTGCACATCTGAATCAGTTACACCTAACATTTAGATTTAATACTTTGACAACATAGCTAATGTTAGTTTGGAAGATGGTATTATCTACAAGTATGAAGACAGCTGCTGAAATAAAAAAAGACAGTAAATGCAGAAAAAACAATGAACGGCTTCACCATTTCCTTGCTGGTGTATTGGGTCTAATTCAGAAACCCATATAGGAATAGACCCACTAACTGTGTGATGAAGTAAATTCAATCACATGAGAAAGTTGTGACTTAACAGTTCCGCTTGTGCTAGTCACCCAGTAGGGTATCAGGTCACAGGGCAGTTGGTCAGTTAAAGGCAAGCCAGTGCTAGTAAATCTTCAGATTATCCACTGGATGAAAAGGGCAAAGGTGGGACATTCAAGTCAAGACAACTTCCCAAAGCAACCCTTTCTGCAAATTAGTCACTTAATGGATGTTATATGTTGCACAACAAGCAGTGGCCTTCTGGCCTCCTCTTTTCTCTATACTCTGTATTTGATGAGATGCAAAGCTGGCTAGGGAACTTGATTTATTTTTATACCTTTCAGAGGTCATTTGTTTCCAAAGCAGCTCAGTTCTTCATTTTTTGAAAGTTCAGCTTGAAATGCTAACTTTGCACCTTTAGACCTATTTCAAAGGCTTAGCCTTTTACTTTTTTTCTCCTATGAGTAATGCCCATGCATACATTTCTTTTACTATTGATAATGGAACAAACTACATTGTAAAAGAGTTATGAACATGATTAAAAGTTATGGGATAACGTCAAGTGACTTCCATCAACATGATCAGAAGAACCCCACTGTGGCCTTGTAATGTTGGAGGGCACAACAAAGCAGAAAAATTTTAAAACAATAATTCAGCTGCTGACCTTTGTAACATTATTCTTCTTCCCCTTTCCTATTGGTTTCATCTGCCTTTTAGACCTTGCCTTTCAAACTGCAAATCATTTAGCCTTTGTCTTGGGATTGTCTAAAATTTTGCACAATGACAGGGCTGCCAGTCACAGCTGAAATATATGCATCTTCATAATGTGATAGACATGCAGAAAGCCTGTGCTTCCCTACAATGCATGCATGTGCTGTAAAAATCTATATAGGCAAGAAACCCATGGACTTGCTGAATGGTGATCAAATGTGCAGAAGGTTTGATAGCTCCTCAAGAAGTTCAGATACTAGATGGTTTTATTGTGCATACATAGTGTGCCAAATGTTCTCATTCTGCTGTATCTACTGCACAGAAGCTGAACATCATGCAGAATGGGTGATGCTTCTTGAATGAGGTGCACTCACCACACATGCTCACAAGTCTGCACAGAATCAAGAGATACATCGAGGACTGCCAGGTATTTGGAAATCCCGAAAAACATGCAAAATTCTAAAATCAGCCACAGAAAAATGTTCCATGGGAAAAAGAAGATTCCCATAGAAACCCATGTGTACAATGGCCTTGTCCTGGCCAAATGAGATCTATGGTTCCTGGCATGTAAGTAGATAAATAGCCTTTAACATGCTACAGTGGTGAATCACAGAAAGGTTACAGCTATAACCTAGTCTGCTCTTGATATTTACATCTAGAGGAGATGGAAATTGTCTTCAGGGTCATTCTTTCATCTTGTTTTCATTTGGATTGTCTACTGCTGTTATGTACTTCTATTAGTAAAGGGCTGCAGGAGCTCATCACCTGTACTAGTATCACTGAGGTAAGAGTATCTGGCAGTACTTGGCTCTCACGACTCTTAATTCAAGGGATTTATCATCTGGTTTGCCAAAAAGCCCAATCTTCTTTTTTCTCTGTTAACATTCTTGCAGGAAAAAAAAATATTGTTATTGTCTTAATGCTCACACTAGTCTTGGGACTCTTTATTCCAGAGAGCATCATGGATGCTGACAATGCAGCATCCTGTTCCCGATTTTCATACTGCACTACAGTCTGTTACACCTTTAAGATGCAAGGAAACATGGATCGAAACATGGGTGCGTACACACTTGAGAGAATGCCCCCTCACATAGGTACTGCAGCCTTTGGTAGAGGAAGACAAGTGGCCAGAGCACCACTCATTCAGGAACAGACTTAATCATGAGCAAAACCTCAGGCATACAAGTGAAGCTTCTCCTGAAGTGAAGCATACACATACGTGCCTTGCCAAATCAAGTCGTAAGCTTCAAATACCTTGTCTTTAAAATAGCATGATGCCTCATTTTCCCATGGCTGGTTTTCCTCTCATGGATATCTCTGGGCACTAAGTATTTAGGGATCCTGTGCCTTGCAGAATACAAAACTAGGAGCAGAGCTGCTGAACCCAACTTAGGGAACAGTAGCAGATGATGACACTCAAAGGTTCATCCAAAGGCTTCACAAAAGAACCAACATGATAAAGCTGGGGATGGGTAAAGAACTAGGTCATAGTAGAACAGTAGGAAGAAGTAGCAGTATGTTGTCAAATTTGCTTCCTTTTTTTTTTTTTTATTTTTTAAGCAAACGGATGGCCACAAGTGCCAACCATGACACTATGGCAAACAGAGTTCAAGGAGAGTTTTTTGGCACCATAGCTGTTGGGCAGCCCATATCTATGTTTTAAAACTGCCATGTTTTTGTAAGCTGATGGTAAATTTCATGCTGATTTCAAGGGGTGCTGGATCAGGCTGTTGGTGGAGAAGCTTTGTCTTTCTACAGTGCTTCAAAATTTGAAGCCCAGGCTGTACTATTACTGCATCAGCATACAAAATGGCTGGGCACTGCATGTTGCTCGGTCATTTTGGTGTGCCAGGGTTGTTGTCTTCCACATACAGGGTAACAGCTGAGCATAATCAAACTAGACAAATACATTTTCCTAGCTCCCTCTGCAGAATCAGGGAGCTATAATTAAGGTTGCATTAGCATTTCCTTTATAAAGTCCTACTTCTGAAGCATCAATCATCTGTATTTTAGACATCCCTACCAAGTGGCAACTTGCCACACATGGATGAAAACACTCAGAAAAATCAGCTCTTACACTAAAATCAGTAACAAAGGCCTTGCCAATTTCAACTACATAGAATGAGGCCCAGCATTAGCTGCTTATCTGTGGTAGCTTAAAATTCCTTGTAGGGCTGAAATATTAATTTTTCCTTCCATAATTTTTACTTTTTTAACACTTGAATGATATCCCTGTTTTTGTAGACCAAGAAGGTGGTCTGTTGCCTGGCTAATGAGGCTTTCATACCTAAATCCCTGCAGCTGTGTCTCCTTGCTGTAAGAAGGATGCACTGCTTTGGCTAGAACTTGAAGTGTGCCTGCAAGTCCACCAGCATTGGTATCAGCACCTCACAATCCCAAGGTCTACAAAATGCCATATGTGTACATGATCTTAACAACAGGGCCAAGGAGACAGATGACAAGTTCTTCAAACGCTTCAAAAAAGTGCCAACTTTTAATACTTTTAATGTGCTGATTTCATTAGAGGGACTTATCTCTGGACACTGTGGAGCAGCTCTAGCTTGGATGAGTGCCTGTGGGTATGTTGACACTGCAGTCACCACTGCAGCTGCAAGGTGATGCAGAGGTATGCAAATCTGCTGTAGCCACCATAAAGAGAGAAGAAAGCCCTCTCAGCCCAACAATCTGGTTCTCAAATAGGCTTGCAGGTTCTGCTGTTTCATGCTGCAACAGCTACAGCTAGTCATCGCACAAAATTCATGCCCAGAAATAAGCGATTGCTTTCTGGGAGCTTATGTTGTCGTATAGACTGGAGGTGTAAAAAGGCTTATATGAGTCTTTTACTATCTTCCTTATGTGGTAGCATTACCAACACTAAGTACTAGAGGAAATCTCCCATCAGCTACGTGGAAGATGTTCTAAACTGCAGACATTCACATGGCCATGGTCATTTACACAACCCTAGACAGGCTGTTAATCCATTTCTTCAACTCTGAAATACAGCAATTCAAATCTTGTCTTTGAAAGCATCCTTCCTCTGCATCCACTTTAGAATTTGATCCAAGGTATTACACAACTAATTGCTAACTGGATTGTCCAGACTGCTTGTAACTGTCAAAAAAGTAGAAAAATTCCAATTAAACTATTTTATGCAACCTTTTCAGTAGTATGCTTCCTTATCTTCTATATCACCCCCTTTAAAAGACTGATGAAAACAAAAATTTAAGAGTATTAACTCAAGCAGGAAAACTGTCATTCTATTAATTTCTCTTACTTATTTCTGCATTATTTCAGGCAGCCTAGAGATTCCTGGAAAGAACAGACACCAAAATAATTCTCATTTATATTAGTGTGGGCCATAATTAGCTGAAAGGGCTGCTTTACTGAGGGCCTCTTTAAACCTTGTCCATCTGGTTTCAATCAAATCATCAAAAGAAACAGCAAATGTCTCTGTCAGAATAGCTGTTTCTTACTAACTACAATATTCAGTTAAAGGTAAGTTAGTTGACAGGAGTTGCACTGCCTGTATGTCAAAGGCAATCACCTCTGATACCTGGTCTGACCTCAAAATATCACTGAGTAGGTGAGTGCCAAGCACCTTTCTCTACTAAGCACAGTCATCAAGCTCTTTAAATAGCATAAAAGAGCTGCAATTGGGATTTTGATTCCAACATATAAAAGAATGACGTAGTCAGGGCAGAAGTCCCTTACATTTCCTAACAGGACTTTCACTGTAGCTTACAGTCACTGTGTGCTAATTTCTTGGGTAGAGTGGCAGGCCTGATGATGCATGGGTGCTTGTTTTAAGTGTATTTGGGATTTTGCATGCATGCTTAAAAACCAAATCTTGCCTGACCCAGTATTCATCTGGTTCTTCATGAAAATGGGTATATGCTACACGGCCACAACTGAAGGCAAGCATGCATGACATACACCCAAATGTTCACATGGCAGACAGTTTACGGAATTTACTGCAGACTAAAGGTGAAACATAATTGTTAAAGTAATTACTGCAAACTAAACCCATTAGCAAGCTGAGTGCACCAAGAAGCTGCAGGAACACCTGCTCAACACCTTATGCTATCTTGTGTGGTGCTGAAACAGTAACAAACCTTCCTTCTCATCCCTTATACCTGGCCATTTCACTGTTTCACCTGTGGTCCCATAGTTAAATTACCTGCTGAGTTTTGGACATCTGTGATGCTTTTCCTGTACCACTTGTTCCTCCCAGGTTCCAACCCCTTTCACGCATGCCAGTGTCCTCTCTTTGGAGAGGACAAGTGCTGCTGGCCTGAACTTCTGGGTTCCCCAAGCACATGAACTGAGCAGGCCCCTGTAAGAAAAGTTTTCACAGCAACTACTACACTAATGACCGATGGAGGTCAACCATAGCAGGTATAGCAAAATTTAAAATATTCTTTATTTACCTGAAAGCCACAAGACTCAGAACTGTGTCTTATTTAACCACTAACTTCTGGTATGTCTCAGAAAATTACACTCAGTACCTCTTCCACAGCATCTTCTCTCAGCTGAGGGGGCCCATGCATTTCCTTCCTCTTGAATTTGGTGTCTTCAGTCTGTTCAATACCTTTAATTCTGTGCTCTGGCCTTGAAGAAAAATTTCCAGTTGGCTAAAGCCACATGGGTAAGCATTCCCCAGACTTATGACATCTGTAATTTTTGGTTCCTTTTAATAAAATTAGGACACTTCAGAGGTAGCTTGTTTTTGTCTCCTCTCTGAACCTGTTTTCTTTCACTCCGATGCAATCCCATGGTGTAACACATAGTATCAATTAGGTAAGCCATATAAAAATGTACAGATTTTGCTCTCCTTGATTTTATATGGAAATTGTGCACTCTCTCATCTCAAAAAAACTAATTATTACAATGTAAGAGTTTCTATTATGTCATGGTAGTAGTCTATGTTAAAGCTGAAAGAAATGCATTGTTAATCCTTTCAAGTTTTTTTAAAAGCTCAATGAAATCCAAACTGATGTTACTAATTATGTTATCGCCTCCCCAGTTTTGTATTCTTTGCTTTCCATTTTCCAGGTGTCTTGACTTAAAGTGAACTGTGCATGTTATTGTGTTTACACAATTTTCTAAAAATCCAGTGTAAGCTGATTTCCAACAGCTGACACAAAATACTGGCATAATTCAAACACTCTCATTAAAGAAGAAACAGTATGAAAATCACTTTTTATTAATTTTCAAATACAAACCAAGAATTTCTGCATTTGTTTATCCAATGCAAATTATCTCCCCTGTGGTCAGTCCCAGCATTAACTCTTACAGATATTTTACATCATTGTAATGGATTGTGTCCAATCACTGCAACATAGTAAAATCAATTTGAGAGTTAAAAAGAATGGAACAAAATCAGTGACAAGATCCAACGTTGTTTCATATTCCTTGCAGAACACCCCAGAGAACATAGTAACTCTGCCTTCTCAGCAGCCTTACACTCGTTTCTTTTTGCACTTCTTAGCCCTCCTAAGAGTATTACCTTCCTTGACTCCAGCATTCTTAGCGCCACATGGCTATTCCCACACACATAGCAAGTAGTGGTACTTCTAAGTAGATTGTGGTACTCTCACTCATGTCAGATACTATCTTTCTGTATGAGTGTGTAGAGACATTCCTCTGCCTAACCCACAGCCTTGTGTCAGACCTAGACTGAAGTGCAAGAACTAATAAGCCAAGCTTTCTGCAACAAATCTAATTGTAGGCCAGGTTCCCCTGTCAGGTCAGCCCTCCCCTTCCTCAGGTCATTCAAGTGCCTTCCACAAGTTAACACTTAATGTCAATGGAATAATAGACAATAAAGTAATCAAACCCCAAATCAGAGCCAGAATTTTCCCTTTTACATATGTAACAAAGAACCTCCCAGTGCATTTAAGAACAGATGTAAATATGAAGTAACCTGCTTAGTGAGTAGTTGCTGCAGGCCATGATAGAAGCATAAAGAACTACTTCACTTTTAAAGTCTAAGCTTCGAGTCGGATTGTCAGATGCAACAACAGATGAAAACACAGTAGAGAGCCTCAGGTAGGCCAACTGTTTACTTCAAATGTTACTGCATCAAAGACAGTGTGAGTTAGGCACTAAGTTTCTATACAGTAAGTACATCATAAGAACCACCTTTGTTGCACAATTAGTCAGCTACAGCATGAATGCTGGTAGTTGCTTTGTGATGTCAGCCAAACTGAACTTTAAGCTCCAGCCTAATGCTTTTTTTCCCTGTTGTTCTGTTGAGGGTTTTTTTTGATTTTGTTTTGAGGGGTTTTAAATTTTTTTTAAATGCTTCTGATTATAAAGATTTATGATCTATTAATCCTGAAAATCTCACTAAAAAATCCAGTCCTGTTTCCAGCCTACAGTGATGATAGTGCCTTTGCAAAGAACAAAGCTTCAAACAAAAATCTAAGACTTTTTTCCTACAAGCACCATAAGTCCCAGTTAACAATACCAAATGAAATAGACAAAAACTCAGCCCTTGAGTAAGATTGCATTTTTAATACACTACTTCTACCTGCAGGAGAAGCTGGAAAAGCAACCTATAAAATTATGAAGCATTTATCAACCCAGTAGGCTTCAATGCATAATAAGTCCAATCAGCAGTTTTTCACAAGATGCTTTGTTTTGGTCCTTACAGGACAGTCTCTAACAAGTAGTATGCTGGTGGTCAGTTAAAAATGAAGCTACTATAATTGCAGACTGCCAAAAATTCCTGTTTCAGTCAGCATAAAACCCTGACTCCAGAACATCCAAGATTTTAATTCACAGGTCCTGATGGGTGTGACTGAGTAAAAGTATATTTTATCATCAGTGTTTCTGTAGAATCTGCTAGAAGGCCTGGTGTACATTCATGTATCTTTCTAATTTTACAATTACTTAATTTCAGCATTTAAAGATTCCTCTAATAGCAGTTCTACAATCCCACTCTGTTTCAATGCTTACGTAAAATAAGACTTGTACCAGTACCACTTCTGGAAACCAATTTAGTTTTGCTTAGTGCCCTGCCTTGCACCACCACCATCTTCATCTACTACAGGTTAGAACGAGTCAGCCAGGGAAATTCCTGGAAGGAAAAAAAAAAAAAAATAAAAAATCATCAATGGACAAGCAGTAAGAGGATACAAATATGTATTAACTACCAGGTGGAATCCACAGGAAATAAAGACTGCTCCAAAACATTTCCATCTCATTTTGTCAGGAATCAAAAGGAACAACCATAAATTTTGGAAACAGTCATTAAAGAACTATGCATTAATAATAGCCAACAGGAAAAAAAACCCCACAAATCAAAAAGCCAAGCAAAGCGGATGGCACAGTGTAAAAACGCCCATTCTCCTATTTTCCAAATCCAAAGGCAATCTTTCTGCCTTGCAGCTATCTCTGCCTTCTCTAATACTTCCTGAGGATTTCAGAGGCTTGCCCATATGAAGCTTGCAGAAAAAGAGAACATGTACATACCTGTTTCTTTCTCTCAGACTGTGGATCAATCATTACATTTATAAGTGAAGGTGTTTGCTTGTCAGCCACACTTGCTTTCAGAGCATTTTGCAATTCTTCTGGTGTTTTAACAAAGTATCCTTTACCTCCAAAGGCAGACATGATTTTCTCATAGTGTGAATTTGGCAGGAGAGAAACAGGAGGTACACTGTAACACAATTGAAAACCTCTGATTAATGGCAGCGAACAGTTGCCAGACTGACCAATTTAATTCTTCAGCACTGATTTTAAAGTGTAAGCTGATTATTGTGCTGGTCTGATGAATTCTTCTGGGCTGAAAGAACTATGTTTCCTATGCCATTTAAGCTGTGTATATAGGGTAGAATACTCATTTCATCTTCTGGAGACATTCCTGAGCAGAGCTTTAGCCTAGTTCTCTTGGTATGGAGATCTCAGCTCCAGAAGCAGAAGTCAGGTGTAAATTTTTAACATAAGTCTCAGGCAATTTTGGAAATTATCATGATTTTGAGGCTTAGACCACTATGAACTCCATACTGCATGGCCTGAACTGCTGCAGTAAACTCAGACTTAACTAAGAGTGTCATCTCCATGCAGCAATTATGTTGGTAGCTTGTTTTTGGTAACTAATATGAACCTAGCCCTAGGACTACATTCACTTTGAAAGATTTCAATCTGGATCACAAAGCATTAAAAGAGAAGACAATGACCATTTTGGACACTACTTCCTTAATTTACTGGACATACTTTGAAGATGCTCACCATGTAGCAGGATCTCCAAACTTTAGCACCTCCTTCCAGGAATCTGCATCCAAACCAGTGTAAATCCCATTGTTGTTTACTACAATAATCAGGATTGGCAAGTTGTATCTACAAAAAGATGTTTTGGAAGAATTCTGAAATATTCGCACCTTTCTGCAAGGTGTTAAGTGTTACTTTTCTTCAAATTAAAAATGAAAAAATAACTTTCACCTGAAACATGATCTACTCATCACTGGTAACACGTTATGTCACAACAACATAAAAATTACTATCTATATTTTTTGGCTTGGATTCATGTGCTTTTAAGAGTGCCCCATCTAACAGCAGTGTCCTTGGCCACCTACTTAAATTGATCCTGGCAACATACAAAGAGGATCGTCTTGAGAAAAAAAACAGTTACCTGCAAATAGTCTCCACCTCCATCCCAGAAAATCCAAAAGCACTATCTCCTTCTATGCAGATGACTCGCTTTTCAGGTGTTCGGTCTTTAGCTACCATTGCAGCTGCTATAGCAAAACCCAGCCCAACTCCCATCGTTCCAAAGGTCCCTGCATCAAGCCTAAAGACAAAAATACAAAGTTACCATTCCTTTATTTCCACTCAAACTCTTAATCCATGGTGACTTAACTTTACTTTTACTAATTTGCCATATACTATTCAAACACTATTTCATAAACAATTGATATAAAGAAATACCAGATCTATAGATTATTGCATTCACTCAAACAGATTATAAGACCACAAATTTTTAAAGTTAATATAAATACACTGGAACTCTGATTAAAATTAAGAACTCTTATACACTAGTTACTCTACAATAAAAACTATTCTTGTATGCTTTTAGCTTGCATAGTAACAATATTTTCAAAAACATTCAATTACTGTAGAGATACAGAGACTACATGAAATCCTGCTATATTTAATTCCTTGAAAATATAACTAGAAGTCTGAAAGCCATTGGTTAAATACTGCTGTTCAAATTTTAGTCTTCTGTTCAACTTTTGAAATCAAATTGAGAGTTGTAATTAAGTTAGATCACTTCATCAGAAGCACATAATGGATACAAGAGTACATAAAGAACTAGATTATTCTAGGGTTAACTTTTCAAATTTGCTTTCAGATATGCACAATGCAATCTGAAAAGACAACCATTAACATTACAGTGCCCTTATTTTAAATAAGGGGGAAAATATGCAAACCCTTCCCCCAGCTTTATGGAAAGCATTTTTTTGTTGGTTGGTTCAAAGTAGTATTTAGGATAATTTAGGACTTCAGTGCCGCTTTAATTAGGTGGCACAAGCTTCACCATCAGATCAGAAGTTTCATCTCACCAGACAGATCTCACTTTTTCCTCCGCTTCAAGAAACAGCACTTAATTCCTACTTACATTAACACTAGACTACACATAATGATTAAAGTGACATACCAACACTTCCCAATTTGAGTGCTTACATTTTAGGCAAGCAGGTTTACATGAAAGTGTGCCCAATATAGCATCCAGTTTTCAAAATGAGTGGATTCTTAAGTCTTCCCTGTTTTTAAATGTCTTTCAAAGAAAAATTCTTCATATGAATTATTTTCAACATGACAATCCCAGTGACTGATTTTATTTTAAATCAATGTTCACCAGACTATGAGCACAGAAATAAACGTCTGGATCAGGGAATTCAACACGATGCTCCTCACTCACTTCCCACAAAAATGTGAGAAACTATCACCATTCTGTTGCAGAGCACACAGATGAGTCAGAGAATTAATAAAATCTATGACAGGACATCAGTATATGAGCAGAAAAATTTCCCTTAACCCCTCTCCCATCATACTAAACTTTTGGTTTTTATTTGGAACCTTTAAAAGTATTACAATAATTCTGTAACATCATAATTCTCAGCTAAATGAAGACATTTATACATAGATCTAGCCTGTTGAGTCAGCACAACAACAAAAAAAATACCACACCTTTGACGGGGATAATAATTTGGAACCATAGTTCGTCCAATGTCCATGGTGTTTGCTCCCTCACTTACTAAGATGCAGTCCTTGGGTATCAGTTCTCTGATGTGATGAAAGACTGTGTAATAATTCATTGGCAGGGATTTCTGTAATGCTAATCCCTTAAAAATAAGAGATATTAGTAACTCCTATGGATAGAATTTATAATAAGGTGCAGAACTGACACATGTAAATAATGATGGAAATAAAAATGCACTCTGCTAGGTAAGGCTGAAGTATTTGGTCTTCCATCAACTACATCAAGGTCACTCCTTCTGTATCTATCCTGGTGACACGTGTGTTTATCAGGGGCTCAACTCAGCTCAGCAACCCTTGGATGAGGAAGCTATTAAAACTGTTTAACCTGAGAGGCACATGGAATTTTTCTGCCCGTAGGTTTGACTACTGATAATCCTAAGTGAGCTGTCATCTGCGTGCTGGGATGTAGTTCAAAAGATGGATCTGCTAGAATGAATTTTGTTTACACCCCCATCTTGGAAACATACATCTGAACTTGCAGAATATGAGTTGCATAAATTTAGGCATATGCCAAGCATCTGTGGTCTTTTGGCCTTAATAGCTACTTGCTTTTAACACAGATTACACTTCCACCAGCACTGCTAAACAGTTGAACAGCACAGCTATAGCAGAAAACTAAGAATGCATCTTCATGTAAGCTAGCTTCCACTTGGAGTACCTGTCCATTGCTTAGAAGTCACTGCCCACAACACAGCAGCTCCGGCTGTGGT
Organism: Athene cunicularia; assembly: GCF_003259725.1. Lineage (NCBI taxonomy): Eukaryota > Metazoa > Chordata > Aves > Strigiformes > Strigidae > Athene > Athene cunicularia. The sequence goes on along the minus strand of NW_020799095.1, from coordinate 15,199,625 downwards.
CTTCTACTACTGGCTTTAAGAACCCAATCCCAAAGTTCAATGGCTTCCACACAGCTTGAATTTAAACAAAACCTAGAATACTTAACTTACAATTAAGTATTAATACTTACAGTTCATAAGCCTGACAAGTGTAAGCCTGTACAGGAATAGTACAAATTTTCAAAGTCTGGGTGACATAACTGTCAGAAGTAATTGAGGATCTTTGGTATAGATCAATGACAAAACTGACTATGCATCACTACCTGTTAAGGCAAGAAACCTCCTCTTTTCTTGAATGTAACACTACCTTTGATCTTTCCTCATTGTACGTTATTTTGTCTCTTAGCCTCTTCCACCACTCCGAATTAGAAGGATATTTCAATGGTCTTTTGCTGAATTCTTCTAAGAGCTGGAACAACATTGAAATGTTGCAGAGATTTCTTTCAACATATTTAAAAAAAAAAAATTACCATGAGCATCAAGAATAATGTTATCAAGAAAGATCCCAGCACAATCACAGTAACACTAATTAGAATGTTTAACATCTCATTTGGGAATAGACTGGATGCACAGCATGAATATGTTGCCTGAAAAATTTTTTTTTTTTTTTTTTTTTTTTTTTTTTTTAACTGGTATGTGACTTTATATAAATCAGAGGAAATTAAGGTCAAAACAGGACACCTGACATTACGTTACCTGCTTAGTCACAGCGCTTATGTCACCTAATAAAATTGCAGCTGGCCTCACATTATTCCCCAGCTCTTCCGCACAAATATCGATCTATATTTCAAAAAGAAAGACCACCATTAACGCAAGGATATTAAAGAGGTTTGGTTTTTTTTTCCCAGTTCAAGTGAGGAACATTGTTCAGCAATATCTTCATACTGTCTTTTGGCTGTACAGATAACTTCCTCTGCCTTTCATTGAAATGACATCAGGAAATCCTTTATTCAAAGTAAAATACTATGGTACATACCTATTTTAATAACAGTTCATATATATCCTTAAAACTGATTGCTTGCTTCTTTCAAGCTCTTGCAGACTGTATAGAACTTTATTAGAATGTTAAGGAGAAGGGGTGTTTTTAGTGATATTTACGAGAACTAAAAATCTAGGCTTAGGTATATCCTTAAAGTCTATACAAAGCAGCAGTTTTCTTACTGAGAAAAGTTTGTATATGCTACTTGGCAGTTAAGAATTTGACTAGTATGAAAAAACTGAAAAGTGAATTGCAACCACTGAATAAACTTCCTCCCTTTCTTTATCAGTGGTGTATGAGACCTCTAAGGTTACATGGAATACTAATTTATGACCAGGTCACACAGATTATGAACTGAATTAGTATTTTAATACTAACCATTTACAGTGAAAAAAAATTACTTTGAGACAAAAAAAAGGAAATTTAATTATTTAGAAAAAGGAAACCTAAATAATTTACAATAATTGCTCTAGGCAATGCTAGAACACAGACAACTTCCTTCAAGTGATAGTAATTTTCCTGCTTACCTGAATAACCTTTACATCATGTCGAAACCTTGGTGGAAGACCAAAATGCAAAATCCAATTCAACCTTGCACCAAGCAAGATGATTACATCAGCATGCTGTAATGCCCTAATAAAGGGAAAGAAGAAAATCAGATAAGGAGGAGTTATTATTAAATAGTGTTTTGAAAATTAGAAGTAATCCTAACCACTAGAGCAACCCCCAGAATATACATATAATCCTTCCTTCCTCTAACCTGATTGCTTAGCCCCAAAGCCCTGTATCCTTTTACATAGCCAGTCAAAGCATTCTTGACTTTAGGAACTCGAGAAGAAAATTAATTACTGTTTTCCTAATATAGTGTGTTTGAGAAAGGAATCATTACACTATAGAGACTAACCAGATGCTATAATGATGCTGAGGTTAAAAGCAAAAGACTCACTGCTGTGACACTGGTAACAGTGGGTGACAAAATTAAAGACTGTTGTGGACCTCTCAGTTTAGAATCCTGTTAATCTACCTTTCAGCTGGGTAGACAATATTTGGTATATTCTTTAATTCCCCATTTTTCTTCCCAGCATGCTTAACAGTGATAAAGCTAAGATGCTCAACAACAGACAATATTTTAATCTCAAAGTATATGAATGCTCCATGTGCAAGCTGACTCTGTGCATATTCATATCTATTAAGGTTCTTACAGTCCATTCACATTAATTTTGCCAAAAGCCAAAAAAAGCTTATAAATGACTTTAAACACAGTCCTTCAGTGTAGCTTGAAATACCTTATTTTTCTTTTTAATTAAAGTGCAATTTAGTGATGGTGTATTGCAGGCACCATGCTAAGAAAGCAGATAAAACTTCAACTGCAATGTATGCATCTTAAGCTTCTGTTTATTGTGTTAAAATAAAAAGCTAGTAATTTGTCTAGTTAAGTTTAACAAACTGTTTGCCAGTTTCATTTTATGTTATGAAATACATACTAACAACATGGATACATCTACTTGCCATAGGTTTCATAGTTAAAGAATATTAGCTCTCAGAAAAAGTATCTTCCCAGCCAGCATTCTAAGCATTGTCAAAAGTGATCCACCTAAATCTGTTGTCTCTTTCCAAGCAAGATCTTCAGTGCTCTAAAATGAGGTGCAAAGAGTGGTTGAAAAATTTCTGCTGTAAGCATTTTGTCTTCCCTGGCATCTGCAGACCACCACAATTCCTAGTTGTTTGTCAGATGTTAGGATTAGAAGCCTTGCTTTATATTTACGTTGATCTTGCTGCAGCTACACAATTTGGATGGTTATCAGGAACTACTCCTTTTGCCATTGGTGTAGGCAAAAAAGGCAATCCACAGAGGTCCACCAACTTTCTGATGTTGTTTTCTGCATGTGAATAAGCAGCACCTGAATAAAATGAAAGAGACTGCTTAATAGTACAGAAACCTACCCTATTCACTTGAATTTAAATTAACCTGATTAATAGCAGAAAGAGTACTATTCCCCATTATGAAAGCTGCCTGTTATTTTTCATTTTGCAGAATTCAAAACATAACATGCCAAACCACAGGTATCTGGGTTCAAATTTCCCATATTTTTGACAAAAGCTGTTTTGGTTTTTTTTTTTTTTTTTAAAGATTTTGGCTGAACTATTTAGTTATTTCTGTGAAGCAGGACAGGGAAAAATTGGAGATTCAATTTATCTAAAATGACAATTTTGAGTGGGAGGCAGAGACTTCTGCAGCAGCAACAGAAGATGACCTTTGTGTTTTATCATGTTATTTTTGCTTGCCCCTTACATGCTGTTGTACCAGGTGCTCCTTAATCTACACAAACAAGTCTACTATAAGCCTTTAATAAAAAAAAATAAGAGAAGCTCAAAGATGACTTTGTAAAGATGTGTTTGTTCATACATTTACTGTTGCAACCTTCAGTACATGGCTGCTGAATTAAAGTTGCTCAGGCAATCTAGAATAACTGACTGGTCCTTATGCCATGACTTAAATCCATGAGTCTTAAATCCTGGAGAATAAACTTCTGTTATTTCTTCCAAAAATTCTGCTAACAACAATATATAGCAGAAAGTCCATATATATTTGTTAAGTAGATTCTCAATTGCTGACATCAAAACCACACATATCTATGTATTTTTGAGTTTTCTACCTTTCACTTTCAAAGAACACCCTTTTGTTCATGTGTATCAAAGCCAGATCTATCATCTGTCTACTATTTCATTACCAAATCAAAGATAAGATCCATCTTATCTCAATCATTTCACTCCCTGATTAAACACAGAACTTCCCTTCAAGACACAGATCATTTTGACATCTGAAGGAAAATAGCCTGGGTTAAACAAGTTGGCTATTATCTTCAACAGAAATGCAACAGTGGTGACCAACATTCCACAAGGAGGGACAAAATAAGTGAACTAGCACAGACAATAATTACCCTCTATCTTCAGGGACACCTCTATTTCAGAAATGAAATACCCTGTCAGAGTACAATGAAAAGTCTGTAAAACAGCAATAACAGCAACACCCACTGTGTTGCTTCATGTCCCCACACAGGTAGGCTGGCACTTTCAGTTAAGTCCAAATGGAAGAATGACCTTTGGTTATTCTGATTCTTGCTATATATGCCCGAGCATCAGAGAGAGAATATCACTTCTGTATTCTAACAGAATTTGTTTGGAATTTTGGAAATGATCCCTTGGTATTGGCTCTAGCCTTAAGACAATGGTTATCTGAATTTTTTCTTCTTAAAATTGTATTTTATCAATTGACTTTTCAACTAGATGAAAGAGACAACAGTTACACAACAGAATAAAAATGCTCTGAAAACAGAGCAGATTTTTAACATAAAATTTCAAATAAGTTTGTGGCTTTTGTTTCAGGTTTTTTTGTTTTAATTGAGAGTGAAAAGGAGATGGCTAACACTTATGGAAAAAAAAAAAAATCACTTTGGTCATTGTTCATGTCCTGAACTTGTACAGTTCAAAGCCACAAAGCATGCTACCTTTTCCAATGATTAGCAGAGGCTGCTTGGAATGAGCAATGATAGACGCTGCTTTGGATACAGCAGAATGTTCAGCCGTGCTGATAGGAGGCGGCAGGCAGCATTCCACGTACCTGGAAGTCAAGCAAAACAAGAGAGTCTCTTAAATGAAGAAATGTGGAAAGATAAAACCTATTGTTTAGCATAAAACTGCTGTTGCTAAACAGTGTTACAGCATTTATTGGAACAGGATATATTTTTTTCAAAACAGGCTTTGAAGTTTTTCTTGCATGTTTCTTTAATCTTACAGGTAGTGTTGTTGCAGAGATTTACAAAGTGATATCATCATATTCCCATCATACCAATTAATTCCTTTTTGCACATTTCATTACAAACTACAACCTCCATCGCATGTTATGATGGAACATCGCATTTAGAGGCTGGATATTTAGTATCATTTCAACCTCATGGCAATTCAATCTATTGCTCTTGTTTATCCTTTTCTGTTTTTAAGAAAAGAAAATACAAAAGTAACTTAAAACTAAAATGCCTTTTATTCAATGACTTGAAGAATAATGAATATAATTTTTACGCACTTGACAGATCTCTTATTCACCTGAAGATTCACAAAATCCCCAGGTATGTCAATATAGCAGGAACCTGGACGACCATATATGCTGGTTCTTACAGCCTAGAAAACAGATAATCACAGTTTTGACCACTGTTTGAAAGGATTTTAAAAATCTTTATATGTAAAAAAAGAAAAACCTTCTGCAGGCAGAGAAGGAACATGCTGTTTTGTATTGCTGAGCTACCATGGAGAAAGCTCTCATGAACTAATTCATTCCAATAAATTCAAGTTTTGACAGCTATTTACATTTTCCCCTATATGCCAGTTGAAGCCTTTTGGTAGATGCACAGTATTAGACTGTAAATTCTTTATTTAATTTACAATAAGGCAAATGCATTATCAGTTGTGTCTGGAAATACTAAATGAAACTTTCATGATGAATTCTATTTAAAGTAGCATGCAGGCATTCGTTGTCTTGATTTTTCTCCATTTTCTATTACTTTTGATTCTAATTATTCTATTATAGGTAGATGCTCTGCTGAATTTGCACTTCTGAAAATAGTATCATTGTATGCAGAATTTAGGCTGATGTGGCTGAAGTGTTGCTGCAACAGTAGCAAGAGACTTTTGTAGTCCTTCCTGAAGCACAGAGATAAGGACTTGTCATCTCTCTCTCTCAAAAAAAAAACCACCCAAACAAACAAAAAAAACCCAACCAACCAAACCAACCAAACTCAAAACCCAAACACAACCACCTCTACTGCTTCCCCTCCAAATCTCCTTCACATCATGAGGTGTGCTAAAAGAGCTGAAGTTTGTAGTATTACATTTCTGGTTATTGCATCCTAAAACTATTTCTTCCATAAAAAAATTTCCAGCTCTGACTGAAGCTAACAAAAAATGCTGCAGGGATCAGTAAGCATCAGATTGAACCAGAATCTATTTCTAACATCTTCCATAGCATCGTTCATAGGAAAGACCTCCCTGGTTGTTAATTTAATTAACCACCATCTAACATCTGCAGGACCAAACCATTTACAGTAACTATACAAAAAATAAACTCCCAGAACTTATATAGGAGACAGTTATTTGGTGTTCTGTTGCTAATGTAGTATTTTTTCATACCTTTTCAATAATGGCAGGAATAACTTCTAGGCTGCTTGGACGGACAGACAGTTTGTTGTACAGCCTACCAGCTTCAACCTGAATAAATGCATATAACCATTATATTGATTTATCAAAGTGATTTGCTCATTTCCATCTCATTTCAACATGAATAAAATGGAAAAAACTCCAAATGGAAAGCAATAAACTGAAAAATCCCACACAGGAAAATGCTGTTCCTAAGCTGCTGGAAACTGTCAAAGCCCTACTCATTTTTTCCCCCCAGAAAGTGGTGGCGTTTTTCTTGGAAAGTTTATTTTGTTTTCTTCCATCTCAGAAAATACAGACAAAGGCAATTTATACCAGCTGAGAACCTAAAACAGAGCATGAATTCTAACATGAGTATGGACAAAGACATTCCAGGTAATCTGCTGTACTTACACAGTGTCAATTTTGAACCAGTAGATGGAGCAAATCAACAACATTATAAAATCTGTCAGGAAATGTTAGTGTCTGGGATTGTTATTCCTAATGAAGAAATGACATTAATTATTTAACTGAAACCTTTATGTAGAAACTTGTATGTCTGCATACCTGTGGGAATTCCTGGAAAGCTCCCATGGTTTCCTGATTTCTGTCAGAAGAGCCTCCTATAACAATCAAAGGCCTAGAAAGGTATATTGGAAAAACTCAAACAAAACAACTTTAACATATATTTTTATAACTCTAATCACATCTGTAAACTCTCCTTATGGTCACAAATCCTACTGCTTGTGGGATGTTGTGGACCTTCAGCATCCACAGATCTCAATAGGAATAGAAAGTGACCAGCACAATACAGGAGTGGATGGATTCCAATATCAGCATGTCAACTGGTAGACTTCCTACCAGCTTTAGGATCACTAGTTTTAGGACAGTCTGGCCATATTAAATGATCTGCATCTAGCATAAAAGTTCTAAACTCAAATCATATTGCTATCAATTTTCATTCAAGTTTGATAAAATGGGTGGCAAGGTGGTTTGAGAGGAATGACAACAGCTAACCTAAAAAGCTAAAAAGTATTAATTGATCTAAAAAGTATTAAGAAGTTTGTTTACAAGAGGCACTGCCACGTGCACAGCCACTAGAACTAGGAAACAGTATTTTCAGAAAATTTAGATTTTTTTTGTATACAACTTGGAACACAGTTATCTGAAGTTAGCTGACTATCCAACAGCAGTTCTCCCTGCATTCAGTTATTAGTAAAAAACCCAAAAGACTTAAAATCAACATGTCTACAAGCAGTTCTGTTCTTAAATTAGTTCACAGCTATGTGAGAAAGGCAGCATTAGTTTGCATTATGCGTTATACATTCCACCGAAGCATATTTTTATTATCATTTCCACATAATACAATAAATTATTTTCCTGCGGTGAATGAAAAATGGTCTTTTATTCAGTTTGTAGGTGAAACTCCTTAAAATGCTAAATGTTGAGTCAATAAAAGAAATTTGTCTTATTAATCTGCTCATTCTCCACACTAAATTGAAATATTGGGTCAATACTTTCTAGACTTTTTCTCCTAAACAAATATCTCTTCAGATTCCTTTGACTGCATTTATCTATATAATGTATTATGCTGAAAGATTTACAGTGTGCTCAATGCATAATCCTAAATTTAATCACCCATATGATTTGGGGATATGTGTATCTAGATCCAAGCTTCATAACCAGGGCATTTCTCTGCCACGAATCAAAAATGTCAGTTCTAATCCCCTGACATGGTGAGATGAGAACTTAAGGCAGTATCTTACCTCTATGAAATATCTTTATAGAAAAAAATGCATTAGATGTATGCTCTATATATTTTATTCTGCTGATTCCCCTCAGCAAAATGATTATGACTATCCATATATAACCAGTCTGTTTCACAGTGATAAACCCTATGTTGCTTTCACTTATCTTTTCAAATGTATTCGTTTTAATAATCAAAAAAGCTACTCCTTCCCAATACTGAAATATGATTAAGAAAATGCTGTACTCTTAAGAAAGCCAACTCCAACAGCTATATCTTGAAAAGATCTGGTTCTGTTTTTGAAGTTTACATAATTGTAACCAGAAAGAATTTATTCCCCCAACAAAATCACTGTACTACTGTCACAATACACTAGATATTTTAAAGAGCAATGCTTATAAATTAAGTCAAAAACAACAGTGAGGCAGGGACAACAATCAATATAATGAAATTAATAATGGAACTAATAGTAAGTCTTATGGACTTGCAGAATAAAAACTTCTGTAAACTGAAAAAAAAAATTCAACTGCAACTTCTGGTAAAGAGCATGGTACCACATACTGAAATCATACCAACTATCAGAAACTATTATTTGGAATCTATTCTCATAGCCAAACTAAGATACAAAAAGTTCTGCTCATAATGAGACAAGAAAGAGGAAGGCAGCACAACATGTAATTTTTAACATGAAATATCAAAAGGTTTTACCCTTGGAAATGCGTTTACCAAGGCCTCATTAGCTACCTAGCTGGCTAGATTTACACGTCCAAGAGCTCACTGTGACAAGCTTCCAGGGCAAAGCAAAGGCTCTTCTACTCTGCCAGCCTGTGCTCAGGCAATAAAATCTAAAAGGACAATTGGTAGCCAACTGTGCTATCACACTGCTTGACTTTCTTCCAGTTGATCCAGGTGAAAGAAACCTTCTGTAAGAGACTGAAACTGAAAAGAATCAGAAGAATGGGTCTCCAGGCTCAAGGAGGACACCTCAGACTGAGCTTTAATGACTACCACTTAGTCTGAATTATTTAAAGTCAGAACCAGTTCAACTATTAGCTCACCTCTGTAAGAAATGAGCCATGGCTCAGTCACTGTAGCACAATAATAATGCCAGGTGTAATGTCTAGAATTGCATGACACCTGGGAGATACTGATGAGGGCTAACCTTGCCCTACAAATAGTCTCCTCCTGGCATTTCCTTGCTGGGGATTGCATAGAGCAGGAGACTTAACACACCCTGTTGCCACAGAAAGGGGAAGACCTCTCTAACTTCTGCTCTCAGCTGCATAATCCACTCCCTCCCTCACCTAGATGCTTGATGCTTGCCTGACTGCAGAGTGAGCCAATAGAGATTACTTATCTACCATGACATTATTTATTTATATTTGCTGGATTGGCTTTTTGAATAATGAACTGAATGTGATTTGCTGGGGCAGACAAGTACCAGAGCTGTTAAAGAGTGCAAGCAGCAGGAGTAATGGCCAGGAGAAAAGTGTGGAGATGATACAGGCCCATGTCCCTTTTAGTGGCAGACTGCATTAGACCAGTGTAACCAAACCACTCAGTGTGTATTCTATTTTCATCTCTTTTCCTTTGCTTGGGCTACTCCCGCTCTTCCCTTGCAACACTCCTTTTCCATAGCACCTGCTCAAGCATTCATGCTGCTATCTAGTCAAACAGGCTAGAATGCTGATTAGTTAACACAACAGAAAAATCCCTAGTTTATCTCTCCAATGCACAGCTTCCTTTCTTACAAAAGTAATGCCAGGTAAAACGTTTGAGATTCTCAAACACTCATTGGATGTGCCTACTAATGAAGGAGCCAAGGAAAATTAGTTTCACTAGGCTAAATTGGGGATTTGTGAACACGTACTTCTCTCCTTCTGGCACATGGCAGGCAAAAGGCAAGCCTGATGTAACCAATGAAATAATCACTGGGCAAACACTGGTTTGGTCAGTGAAATCCAATCTTCTTATTATACTGTCAAATCTTCTGCCAAACTAGATAAGTCACTCCCTTCACCTTTTGCCAGGAGTAAAGGTTTACACAAGATCAAGTCAGGTAAACAAACTTTATCTCATACAAAAATACATTTGTGAGAAAACAGAAATGTATCCTGCAAATCCACAAGCAAGTGCCATGAATGCATCTTTCTTATAACCAAATCCATGACTGTTCAAAGGCAAGGTTTGCATATGATCTTTTTTTCAGTCTAAGGTCACATAGGGACAGCAAAACTTTAGTCAATGACTCATTTTTAAAAAAGAATCTGAACACTGCAGGTCTTTTTTTAGTGTCAGAGACAGGATTTGTTAGCATTCTTGTTACTGAGCTTCCCTTGTCCATCAGCCACTGCTGATCTAATACTCTAGATCACATGCACCTGGTATTACCAGAGCTTCTAACTAAAATACATCATACAGCTTTCTGAACAGCTTTCAGTGGTAGACCAGCTGAAGTTGCCATGTCTCAGTGAAGGCTTGTGGGAGTAAATGCTCCATACATAATTTAATTCAATACTTAATTACTTCTCCAAATGTCTGCATGGGGAGCAAATATGGATTTTAACATTGTAGTTGTCGATTTGTTCACATATGAAATACTGTAATTCAAAGGCAATGTGGATTTAAATTTAGAAAAAAACCTCTAAGACTCTCCATGATCAATAAAGTGTTACAGGCTGAGTACTGACTTCATTTTCAAATGTATCCATACCATCAGATATATTGATAGATTTTCCAATATATGCGTAATGGGTAGGACAAAAAGGAGTATTTATCTATGAGAATACAAAAGATGGAACTAAATTACTTTTAGGGTTGATAAATGAAGAATTCTCTTCTCATCCACAGAAAAGAAAAAAAAAAGTCCTATACTAAATACTGTGGAGTTCAACATCTGCAAGAAATAACAACAAACAATTATTACAAATTTAAAGGGAAAATGTAGCTAAATTACCAACAGTTCATGGTTGCATTTGCCATCCCACCAAGGGCATGCAGAAAACCTGGACCAGACACTACAAGACATACTCCTGGTCTAGAGGGGAAAAAAGAAAAAATAAAAAGTGAGCACAAATAAATCACCAACAATAATTAGTAAGATGCTGAAATATATAACATTAAAGTTTTACTCATATCATCAAAATGCATGAACAACAAGGGATTTGTATGAAGGACTAAAGATAGACATAGGAATCAGAACTCATTTAGCTGTATCAACCCAATGGAAAAAGCAAGTGAACAGTTGTTACGTGTCACCCACACAGAACATATGTAGGCTCATCATAACACAGCTCCTTACTTCTTTTATTGCATTTACTCCATCATCTAGATTTTATATGGAATTTGGTAGGCCACTTATATTTGCAGTTCTCTCAACTCCACTTTAGCATAGGTATCAATGAAGAAAGCTCACAAAGGAAGAAGTGCATCTGATTCGACACAAATCTTACTATAGTTTAAGTCAGGCAGAGGCACTTGTTATTCCAGGTGATGAGATTAAAATGACAATTCTTAACTACTGAGCATTTTTTAGCAGCTTTATACTCTTTAAATATCAGAAAAAAACACAACCAAAAACCACAAAACAGCTTACTTCCAGAGGATTATTCAAAGGAAGAAAAACTACAAAACCATCTAACAGGTGTCATGCTTGCAGACAGAATAAGGAATGATCACCTACATCACTGGGTCTGCAATTGTGAGCAAGCAGACAGCAGATGTTTACTTTAGAAAAGGATCCATGGGATAGCCAAGAAGCACACCTCCAGTCACAGGCTACAGAATGTTTCCCAACAACATTAAGAGCAAAATACAGTAGAAAAGAGAAGTCAGTACTTCATGTCAGAAGCAGCACAGGGGAGATTGGAAGGCATATATTCAGTCTGTGTATTGACAAGGTATTTGTTGAATAATATGCCCAGAAGGTAAGATTAAGGTATAGTGGGTCCATCAAGTTGCAATGAACAACGGTGGCATGATTTCTGCTCCTCATACCAATGGTGTTAAACTGCTACTTAGACATTAAAAAGAAGAAAAAAAAAAAAAAAAACCCAAGAAAGTTAAGATAGACAGTATCATATGAGCTTAAGCATTTCCTTGTTCCTGCCCTGAATCATAGCAATAGAAATACTGATAATCGTTAGTTATTCTAAAATTCATGTGCCATTTTAACTGCCCTACATCTGCACACACTAAAACCACCCAGCTCCAAACCAGAAAAACATTCCTAGCCTCTAACTGCTGAGTGTAATACAGTTAATATTATAAATATAAATAAATATGGAATGTACCTGCCAGTCAAATATCCAACAGCAGATGCAGCATAACAGGCCTATAGAAAATATTGGAGTTAATTATATAGTTATTATTATGTATACACATTTCATGATACCTTGTACATAACTTTCAACAAAAATAGTGAAAATAAGCAAGTACAGATTTTGCCCTGATCATTAGAGCTTAAATGTAAGTAGAAGCAGCCCTTCACCCTCCCCATTGTAAGGTGTGTTCATGAAGGCTTATCTGAAAATTCTCAAAACTCATCTCCACATCTCAGGCTTCTGTTGTTCCAGGGTATTACATTAGGAATATTTATAACTAAAAGAACAAAACCACAACATAAAAGAAAGCCCCCATAACCAGAGAAGCAAAATGAACAGAACAGCGTAAGAAACTTCTGCTTTCCAGACTAGCAAGGAAGAGGGATTTACAAGAGTAAGGCAATAAACAGAAATCCAGCCATGACTGGAATGACTCATTGTATTTCAGAAATTAAACAGAAGGTTGAAATCACACACTGGTGAGATTCATTAGAAGATTAGGGATTGTCTTTCACAAACTGCAGTACTTCTCAATCTATTTCTGGTATCATGTTTAGTTTTAGCTACTTTGACATTTCAAAGAAAAATTGTATTTTGAATAATTTTCACAGAAGTAGTGCCTACAACATGTATTAACATAGCTTAGCAGAAGTATTATTACAGAGTATGCTTTTATGTTATTCCTGTACTAATATTAAACATTCAGATATAAAGTCCACCTGGTAACAAGACAGTATGTGACCAAGTAGAAACAGAAGCTCATGGGTGACCTCAGTACTCTAAAGGAGTCATACATGCTTTTTGTCTTGAATTCAGCAAGCTCTAACGCTTAATGGAAAGAAGTAATTTTGCAATATATTTTTTTTAAGCAAGCTCCTGGCCTTATAGCTTGCTTCTTTCATTTTGAAATAGAGTTGGGATTTTGGTTTTTGGATGAGTAATTCTAGGTAACACAGCATGATAGCAATGTCAGCTTAAATGAGTGAAAACACTGACATTATAAGCAGTAAGAAGAAACTGTCTTTAAATATCCTCAAGCTCCTACAGATACAGACCAACAGAGTAAAAACCTGGGGCTTCATAGAGGAATAATAAGCAGCCCTTACATTCTTTGCAGCATTAGAATAGGGAATTGTTGACAAAAAAGTACACTGACGAGAAAAATCTACTCCTACTTTTCATAAGACGCTGACATAGAGAAATGTCACTAATATTCAAGAATTCAGTAACAATTTGATGATATATCTATGTGCAAAAGTTTAGAAGTATTTGGAGTAGATGCTACTATAAATCTTGTTTAATGGAGCTCAAAGTATGGTGTTGAGTTCCCATGGCAATCATGTTTGAGAACTGAGTGGCAAAATAAAGCAGCACATAAAATCTGAGTTCATGTACAGTCATTGCCATTAAAACTTTTACTGCTTCATTCTGCAAGGAAGCAACATGACTACATCTATCTGTATTTAGAAGTGAGAAGATCATAAATAATTTTGAAGGTATACTTAAAGATTTTTTGTGTGTGTCTTAACAGTAAGAACAAAAACCCATTTTACTTATGAACCTTGCACCACCTCATTTCCTTCCCCCTGCCCCTCCAAAAAAACTCCAAACAGAATAATGGTACTCATCTTATTTGTTAAGGTCAAGGTCACAATACAGTTGATCAGCTGAAGCCAGATCCTTATTTTCCTCAGACAGGCAAGAAGATCATAGGCATATAAAATGCAAATGACCATCAAATCCACAATCAACATTAGAAAGAAATGTAGGAGGTCCAGAAGCAGACACTGAACTCAAAGTTTGCAACCACCCATGAGTGCTGGGTTTGAACTGTAGCCAAAGCAGAGGCCTGTTGCTCCCATACAAGCAGAAGAACACTAAGTAGAGTTTAATTAAACTATTCTGTTTTCAACTGAAGACAAAAGCAAACTAATACAACACAGCTAGTAAACAATGGTTAAGCATTTCTCTACCCAGTGGTCCTGTTAAAATAGTACTGCCGTGCCTAGGAGCAGGCCTGAAGCCCTTATGTTAACTGTACCTAATGCTAAATGTTCCTGTAGGACTTGTGATCAACTTGTTACGAGAACTTGATTTATGAACCTGAGCTTGGTACATGATGTCTTTTGTTATGACATACAACTTCAGTGTAGGCTTTGAAAACATGGACACAGGTTTAAAGCCGCAGTCCCAGAATAATAAGCCATCTGCTGATGGACAATTACTGGTCACTGAAGAAGTGCAACCTGAGAGCTGGGAAGACACTCCTTTTCTTTTAGGAAAAGCAGCAGTGGCTAAGCAAGGGAGGAAGAAAAAAAACCCCAAAACCCACAAAATCAAAACACAAACCCAGAACAAAGAACAACCAACAGATGTAGACAGGATAAGGCACCTGTTTTGGTCTGGGAAAGTCACATCCATCCAGCACTACACAGTCCAGGCATGGAAGTCAAGGGGCAAGACCTATTCAGAGGCCAAAACGCCTTATAGAAAGATATCTTTAAGGGGTGGAGGAAAAAAGACGTCCACTTTGATTCTGGCCACCCTTATTGAAGGGTTCTCCAGTGATTCCCTTGACAGCTAGCACCATTCCTGCTAGCTACGTTGTACCAGCACCACCATATTATATACTCACAACTTATTTAGAAAATTATTATCAGGAAGATATCACTTTGAATACATAGTGATACTTATTATTAAAGATTAAGAACTAAACATTAGCAAGGTATATTGTTAATGAGTAACAATATAGTAAAAGTTTTTTTTTTTTTTTTAAGTTTAAAACTTACCTGGGTTATCAGTCTCCTAAACAACCACAGCAATCTCTAATTACCCAAGGACAGGTACAGAAAACACATGCACCTATCGAGTTGCAACATAACTATGCAATGCTCAAGAGGGATATTGGACACAGGTTAAACTGCTTCTGGTGAACTTACGGCATGTTACAGGCCACAGGAGATGAGCTACCAGATACTAGTAGTGCTATTTAGCTTTTAACTTTCATGTTTTAACCTTGTCTTTATAGTCAAGCAGTTTATTCTTCAGTTTTACAGGCTTTTGCTACATCTGGCCCAGAAACAATGCAGAAACTCAACCTCTGGAAAAAACTGTGTTTTCTGTATATCTCAGATCATATACAGTTGCCTTCACCAATAAAGGAAGCAGCTATATACACATCCTCCGGAGCCAGACCACACAACTAACAAACTTGGACAATTAAAATCATGACATCTGCAAACATTAAGTGTATCTTGAATATACTGTGTATAACCTTTTACCCTCTCCTCTGCCAAGCAATCACTCTGATCTTCACTGAAAACAAAGAACCAAACAAAACCCACCACAATATATATCTGTTCATAATTTTCCATTCTCCAAAGAAGAGAAACCCTAACATTTTGATGTAAAAAAAAGTCTTCATGTTATCATTATTGCCCTAAGCAAAACTACCTCACTATTACACACCAGAATGCTTCTTGTCTTCTTCAATCTAACAGAACAGAGCCTAGTAAAGAGTGATAAATAGGACAGAATCTCATTTGGCAGTGCAAAGCAATCTTTTCTGTTAATTACAAACACATGAGGAAACAAATTTTAATCATGTTAATAACCAAAGCTAAAACTAGAATACTTGCAAAATAGCCTACAGGAATATAAAGACTGTGTTGAATTCCCAATCCTTCAAAGGAATCAAATATGCTTTTTAAACATATTTGCATATGTTTGCTCTCACATGATAACAGATTTTCCATAGAGACACACGGATTCCTCTACAAATTCCTACATTCCAATATAAGGATGTAAGGATTAGACAGCAAAACACACAGCTTGTGACCACCTGATTTAGGAGAACTACTATTTTAATACTTTATTGATTTCTAGATACAATCCATGTAGGCTATGAACCACATAGTGGAAAACAGAACACTGCTGCAAAATACAGGCACCTGAATACTATGCAGGTCCAGAATATTAAAAGGAGTTCCTTGTAAAAGTGGTAAAATTCTATTAATAGAACTTGTGGAGACAGAATCCATAAAAAAGTTAAAACACAAGAAAAATCTCCTCATAAGGTAATAATCAAACAATTTGTTTATTTGCTGGCATCAACAATGGAAAACTGAAAATGTAGCAAAGCAACTCTGAGTATGGAAAGCTGATGGACCATTTACTAGGAGTTCAATATAGAGTCAGCTTGTGTAGCAATCCTTGAAAATGAGGTAGAAATCTGAGGTTATTATATTCAACTTCAGACCACTAAAGAAATTACTGAATGTTTAAAGAGTTACTGCTGGGGAAAACCAAACAAATCAAGAACTAGTGGTGTTAACACCAAAATGCTAATGAGCTTGAGTCTAATTTCTGATACCTAGACAATGAAACTGAAAAATACACAATTAAGACTGTCTCAGTGTATGTGTTCGATTTTCATCATTCAGAAGCACTGTAACTTTCTATGGTTTGTTGTTTGGTGAGTTTTTAAAAGGAAAAAAAAAAGATACTACAGTTATTGAAAACAGTCAAGATAAGTTTCTCAGCAGGAAAAACTCTCCTCTTTGGACACTGCAAGAACAGAACAGAGACAAGTAAAAATCTGCTTTTTTAAGCCTCTAGGGAATAACTCCTAAGTAAAATATCCTTCTAAACAAAAAGAAAGAATAGTAGCTAAGAAAGCTCTAAAAAGGGAATTAAAATACTGCCAAATAGAGAATTTTAATATTGTCGTACTTTGGAAAGTAGGACATCAACAAAAGAAAATGACGGGAGAAAAATTTAAGGGTGAAGTAAAGTCTATAGAAAGCTACAGAAAACCAACAAACCTGGAGGAGCCTCCCCAAAAAATGGCAGACAAAACCTGAAAATATATTACTTGAAAGAGACAAAATTATAATTTTTTCTTCCTGCTATAGAACACTTTGTTCAAATTATTCTTCTCCCTATTTTCATCCTACCTTCTCTCCCTTATTGGAGAAAAGCATCTAAAAATGAAAAAAAAGAGTTGTAATTCCCTATGAGATAAGGAGGGAGCACTTAAAAATGGAAGGAGGAAAAAGAAACACCCAACTCAATCCACTAATGCTCTCCCTTATTCTAGAAAGACAGTAACTGCTTCTCCACAGGTTCTTTAAAGAACATTCAGAAACCACATTCTTCCTGGTAAAAAAAGGTAAATTAGATTTCAGTCATAAAGAATTGGTCCTGCTATAGATATATACTCACGGCTTGTTCGTTTCTCATTCCTACATATTTTATTCCAACTGCTTGGGCTGCAATTGCAATTTCAGTGACTGGAATACCAACGATGCCAAACATGTATTCAACATTCTAAAAAGAAAAGTGTTAAATCAGAATTGTTTCCAAAAGATAGCTTTAATAAACATGTGAAACACAGTCGTATGAACTACGCAGTCAGTCTAAAAGTAACTTGTAACAACATATATATTCACATAAAAGTTCACAGGCCACATGCAATGGTAGCTGACATTTGCAGCTCTGTTCTCCATGGTTGTACCAACTACTTGTAGGCTTCCAAAATCCAGTGCTTCCACAATTGTTCAGCCCAGCTTCTCAGTCAGCGTATGCTTATCCTTTTTTAACTGACCTCTTCTTATCTGGGATGTCTCTGCTATACCACCTTCCTGTTTCTCAGTAGGTCAGCTTTGCCTCTTCTGAAAATTCCTCGTATTGTTATATGTTCTTATGCTTTCACGGAGAATTGACAGAAAAAAAAGTCTCCAGAAACAACGGGGATTGTACCATGCCTGAGAAACTTACAGACGAAAAGACTACGCTTATTTTTATCGCAACTAAAATAACTTTTCGTGTATCACAGGCCAAACGAAAGTCCTTCGTTAAGACCAGTGCCAGTTCAGCACCATTTCTAAAGTTTAGAGACAACAAACTTCTGAGAACTGTGAGGGTGGAGCTGCCGCGGGGCGCCAGCAGTGCTTGACGGTAACGACGGTATCGGCTGAGCCCGGGAAGGCGCCAAGTTCGTCAGAACTAAGCGAAGGACCGGCGAAAGCCGCACTGGGCTCACCACCTCACGCCTGCCCACACGGCGCCGGGAGCTGGCGGGGCCGGGCCGCTGCCGGTCAGGGCC
>NW_020799095.1:15178710-15181252 GCF_003259725.1 Athene cunicularia | reverse complement strand
GGGGCTGGGGGGGACAAGGGACGGGACGGGAGCGGGGGGAGGGAACGTGCGAACGCCCCGCGCCTCCGCAAGCGACGGGCCTCAGGCTGGGGGAGGCGGGAGCGGGCGGGCGGGTTGGCCGTCAGGCCCAGGTTCCGCTAAGGCCGCGTGTGGCAACGCGACCTCGCAGGCCTGTGGGAGCTGTAGGGCCAAGCGCGGCTGTGAGCGGGGCGGCTGCCTGTGGGGTTGGTCAGAGGTGGCTGACACAGCGCGGCAAGGTGCAGGGTTGATGGTAGCATTCACCATGATACCAGCATTCACGAGGAGAAGTGAGAGTGTGGTGGGAGTTGCTTTCCCAAGCTCCTCAGGGAAGGTTGGGCGCACACCATTTTACCTGGCTGCGCCTGTCCTGGCCACGCCGAGCTGAGAAGTGACACAGTTGACTGTATTCTGCCTCACCCTGTGGCTTGTTTGTGCTACGATCCAAGCCAAGCCACTAATAACAGCAGCACTCAATTCATCCTCACTCCGTCAGTAACTTAGATAACCTAGATCCTAACCTAGAATTACGAGACAAAGCATATTTCAGGAATCCTGTGAAACGTATAAACATTTTGTAAAGCATTGCATTAGAATGGGCAGCGTTCTTTAAAAATAGATGGCACCTCTGGATAAAAGCAGGAAACTAGAGCAAAGTTATATATTGCATTGCACACAGAATAAACATTTTTCAGAAAAGGAAGTGGGAGATGCCCTTTTCAATTGAACTATGATTGCGTTGTTAAAAACTTTGTAAAAGCCTATATAGTAAAATACTGTGTTAAAATACAGTGCAGCATATAAAGGCAGTAGACAGGAAGGATCAGTTGAAAAAAATTGAATTTGCCAGTATTTTTACATCTATGTAGGGGCTGTTGTGTTATGTGTTCTGTATATTAGAATGTCAACAACGTCACATTTATGGATAACAGTGTAAAAAAGAACTTTTTTCATAGCAAATTTAGTATTTTGCTTACTAATTATTGTTTATGTTACTATAACTTAGCAGGCATTTGCTGTTAATCACTCAGACTAGGGCTGTGCTACTTCTGTTTTTTATAGTCTGTTAGATTATTATGAGTATAAAAGTGCTAAGAAGCAGGGTAGTATTGCCTTTCTCTGTGTATACATCTGTGTGAGAGTTGACAAACTTGTTTCCAAAGTTGTTGAAAAGTGAGTGACTGGATGCTTTACTTCACAACGTACTGAATTTAGATGGTTCTGAAAAACTGAACGGGAAAACAGTCTGCACTGTGACTGGGGGAAGAACTTGTCTCCATCAGCATCCAAGCTTAAACACCAGTCTTTTTATCTTTTGTGTAGAAGTATAACTAGAATACTGTGACTGCATGACAGTAATACTGCTATGAAATGCTTATATTTGGGTGAGATGAACCTACTGAAGCATGTCTGCTAGGCAAAAAAACATGTAAGTCACATGAAAGGGGTAGAAAAAGAGATTATTATCATAAATAAAGCATTTTGGTTCATGAAAATTTAAAGTCATGGCTCAGGTGAGGTGACAGCTCTGTAGACCCTAAACAAATTAAGTTCTCTTAAGGAAATGATTTATTAGGTGGTATGGCACTTTCCATGAGGGAAAAAAACATAATGTGGCAGAGATTTATTTGGACTCTGAACAGCCCAAAGACTGAGTAAAGCCTGATGGTACCCTTATTTTGTTCGGAGAGGTTACTATCCCCTAGGCCAGCCTTGGGGTTTGTTGGAGCTCTCCTTGTTAGAAGCAATACATTAGATAGCAGTGTTCTGTTGTTTAAGCTGTCAGATACGAGAAAGGCATTAGGGACAACTCAGGTAAATGTTCAGCCTTGTCTGTAGGACTAGCAGTGATCGCAACCAAGGGTAAGGACAATTTTAGTTATTATTTTAGTTGGCCCAGGTGCAGCCAGATGGGATTGTGTAGTTCGATGTTCAGTGCTAAACTGCCTGTGCGTCTAAACAAAGAAGGCATTCAGGTTAGTACTTTTGAGTGTTTCTGACCACCAGAAAATAAACTGTGGCAGAAAAATGAGAATTCCGCAAGCATGTCTGTAAAATACAACATTTTGTAGAAGCTCATTACCTATTAACTTTTTATGTTAATGTGTTTGGCTTAGAAGGCAAAAAGGCTATTTTTCTAATGCATAGCAATGCTATCCTGCGATCTGAAACTCCAACTTTCTCCATCACTAGTAATGATGAATTCTAATTACATCTTAGTTGACAACTTTAGTGAGGAACGGCTGACTAGAACCCATTCCTGTCCTAAATAGGCATTCTGGCTCTGAAGTGATGACAGAAATAGAAAAGACAGTTTGTCAGTGAAGTGCAACACAGTATGTTTATTTTCAGTGGCTTCCTTAACTGTGAGAGGCTTCCCACCTCTCCTCTCCATCCCCCTGCTACTGCCTTATATATTCACGTGTACCTTGGTATTTCATTTGCAAAGCTGAGCTGCACAGGACAAAGCAGGATTCTCTCTTCTTGATACACACTGCAAATCCCCCCCCCCCCCCCCCCCCCC
>NW_020799095.1:15162900-15178660 GCF_003259725.1 Athene cunicularia | reverse complement strand
CCCCCCCAATACCTAATGTTTTCCTAAAGATGCAGAATAGCAAGGGTAGTTTATTGTACATCACTTCTCAAAACCGCTTATATAAATGTAGTATCTTTGATGCAACTGTTTACAGATATTTGAAGGGTTTATTCTGTTTGTATTGTTCTTCAGGTAATTTAAATCTGCCCTTGAAGGTATGTATATATGGACACATTGACAAATTAAAGCTCAAGAAAATATGTAGTTGAGCTTAGCAGCTGAGTTACTCCTGGGCCCTTAAAAGAGTTATTACATGTTAAAGCTTCTTGGTTGAGCAAACCGATCCTCCTGCCTGCCATGGGCAGTAAGGTTATGATTTTCCTGTCCTACATAGCACTGTGTTGCTGTCAAACCAGTGTTGCAAATAGCACGTAGAGCTCATGGAAGCAAACCAGTGGCTTAAACTAAGATATTACTTACTAAATGCTTTCTGAGTAGCTTTTCCTCACCCTTTGATTGGCTCATTGTTCGACACTAAACCAGTTGGTGTTTAGACCAAAAAAAAAAAAAAAGCAGCGTTGAGTGTTGCATATTAGTTGCTTTTCATTCTGGAATTTAAGAAGAGAGATATTTTAAGTTAACTTGCCATAGACTTTCTTCTTTAGGTACAAGACTACATTTAATATAAGATGAAAAAAAATAAAATGGGATTAGTTTAAAATTGATCTTTTTTTTTTTTCCTGCTGAACTCCTAATGGGGACTAGAGAAGGCTCTTTGTACATGTGTCCTTCAGGCTGTATTTGCTTTGGAAAAATTCACAAAAATTCTTTGTGGATCACAAAGACTGAAAAGTGCTGAGAGTTTTGGAACGTTTTTTTTTTGTTTTGTTTTTTTTTTCTTGGATAAGAGTTACCAAAGAGCAAATACAATTAAGAAATCAGTAACTGAACTTGAAGACTGGGCTATCTGTATGTGGCATCAGTGCGTCTCTCTTGTATGCTCTTTCAACTTCACTGATATTCAAGATTTAATTCCTTAATGATGCTAGTACAGGTGACAAGTACAGAATTCTGAAATTGTGAGAATAATTCTAAATAACATGGCATTTCTATAGTATTTCTTAAGCATTGCACAGCCATTGACTGTGTCAGTCAGTCTTTGTTCTGCATAAATATTTTCGCAACTTGGGAAGTCAAAAGGATACATGGGGAACCCATACTGGGGAGTGTGCCCCTGCCTTCCAGACTCACTAATTCTTCATTTCTTTCTAAGAGAAGCTCAGTAATGCAAATTTTCTGCATTTTATATGGATTTTTGCTTTATTGTTATTACTATGAAAGTGTTTTTAACCTTACCTATCTGCACTGTATAGAAGGAATGCAGATCTGAATTCTGCTTGACATTTTTATAAATACTGAAAAAAGCTGCACCATATGAAACAAATTAGTCTATTAAATTACTTTTATGGAGTCAAAATAGAGTGAATCTGTAATCCTTCAGGGGAGGCATTGTCATGATAGATAAATGCAGAAGTAGTGTCTAGTGTAATTCCTGTGGCAACTGTCTGTTTCTATATTGATAAAGATCTTTTTCTACTTGACTACTAAATATAGTGTCCAAGTAATTTGAGGAAATGCTACTTTTAAATACATCTCCCATCACCAAATGGGGGAGAAACTGCAAATTAATGAGCTGCTTTTAACTTTTCCCAAAGATGTTTTGGTATATGGTACAATAATCTATAAATAAATGCCAAAGTTAGTTGTAAAGGGAGTCCAACCAAAGAGATCAGTAGAACTTTGTAGGAAGCTAAAATGCTTTTAAACAGGACACTGTTACTTAAAGCACCAACATAGTTAGATTTAAGGTTTAGAAACAATATGCATGTGATTGTTCGGGAATTTAAAAATAACACTCTGTTCAATCACTGCTAAGAGTCTCAGTTACAGTCCATATTTAATCATAAATTTAAATTCCTGGCATGATTTGTTGCTCAGGCTCCCCCCACCCCACCTGTTTTCTTTGCTCTAGGTTTATGGCATACACCATGGCGGATCTGTGCTGGAAGCTGTCCGTCTGCTTTTTTTGCTATCAAGTGGTCTCAGGAAGGGTTAAGAAGGAGGGGCATTACATCGCTGCAGTGTATGAACATGAGTCCATGCTGAGTCCTAACCCGACAGCCCTGGTTGATCGACAGTCTGCTCTGGAACTCATGGGCAGAAACCTGGACATCTATGAGCAGCAAGTAGTGGCTGCTGCAAGACAGGTATGCCGCAGCTTGGTGGCAGTTGCATGCGTCCTATGTATATATATAGAGTAAGTGCTATTTGAAGATAATATTTCACATTTGTGTTCCCAGGCAACTAAAGCCATATTTATATACAGAACCATGGTCTGGTTTTTCAGACATTCTGACCTGCCAGCAGCCCTGAAAAAAATCAGGCCAATTAGCAGCTCGCCTGACTTGAGTTATTCCAAGCTTGGAAAAACACGCCTATAGTTATTTAGTATAGGGAAATTAATTTTCTATTTTGGTCTGAATCCTTTGGTCTAGCTCCTTTCTGTTTTCTGAAATGGAATGTTTTTATTGAAAGATTGTCTTACAGACAGCTGTCTTTGGGTTTGATTTTATTCCAGTGCTCATAGTGGAAATTCCTGAATGTTTCTAAAAACTAAGGAAATTAAATACTTTGGAAATGAATGTTCCACCATGAACAACTCTCTGGAAGTAAAGTTTTCCATTCTTTTCTCCTTCCCTCCATGGAATGGTTCTCAGTCTAAATATATTTAGAGAAGAGAGACTAGTATTTCTGGCTGTTCTTACACACAGACTCCTTTCCTTCCTTCCCCAAGAAAACTCAAAGCTGGTGCTAGTCAGAGGAAGTAGACATTACTGTCCCTATGCAGAGAAGAATTGACTTGCAAGATTCACAAATCTATTGTTTTGGAACTGAATAATTAAAATTTTTATATCATTTGAAAAAGTGTTTGTTTGGTTGGTTTTTTTTTTTCTTGATGACTGGGCAACACAGTTCAGGAGCATAGTAGCTATTCTTATACAGTACTTCATCCAAGACACATAAATATCCCAAAGTCATAGCACAGATAACACGTTTGAACTGACTTTTGAACAGATGCAAGAATTTGAGTGATGCTGTGTCTGATTTAAGAGGAATCCACTACATTTAATTGGAACTTCAGGTAGAGCCAGTCAGGCTTTGGCATGGCTACATTTCTACCAGAATCTGCACTGCTTCCACAGTCAAGCTGTTTCTGAGAACAGTACTCCCAGTACCCTATCCAAGCCTATATACCTAATCATGGTATACAGCCCTGACTGACACAATTACAGAACCTTTGACGCAGGTACAGCATCTTTGACAAAGTTAATCTGCAAATAGCATAATTCTGAAAAACAATTAAGACAAATTGTAACATCATCAGTCTTTAACTGGAGTGATGTCATTCTCATGATTCACATGAATGGAGAATACTTTCGGTAAGAATTTGGATGAAGTCTGCACGTATTTACATGTCCTTAAAATAATGTCAGATAGATTATATTTTTCAAGCTAAAGGTATGCATCAGGTTAAATAAGCTCTTTTTATACACATAGTTACACTTACTATCAAACAAAAGGTATTTTCAAACTACACTCTTGTCAAAACATACTTGGGTTATCCTTAACTTTCTTTAGCTCCTTTTACCCATGAGATACCCTATTTTACTTTCACATTTAGGTTGGTTTTGCTTTGCCTACCAAATACATCTTTGTTTTACATACAGGGGGCACAGATCATTGTTTTTCCTGAAGATGGAATCCATGGCTTCAACTTCACCAGAAGCTCCATTTATCCTTACTTAGATTTCGTTCTGCATTCACACTTCGTGAAGTGGAATCCATGCAGAGAGCCATATTTGTTCAATGACACAGAGGTAAATGTAGGAGTGATTTCTGTGGAGAGGTGAAATAACCTGAATGCTAGATTTGTGCTCCAAGTGGGAAGATAGCTCTATTAGTTTTGCCTAGGAAAGAGAGCACGAAGTTTAACAACTTGTAGTACCATATTCTGTTTTCATGGGGTCTCAGCTTATGCTGGTTTCATTCTTAGCAGAGGAGGGTTTTAGATAAAGACATGCAAGATTAGTTTGCTTATGAGCCATTTGCATTTGTCTCTCCTTCTCCCTAACCTACAAAATGGTAAACAACGTTGGTATATATAAAGCAACATAGCAGTATCTTCTCTTTTGATGCAGTTTTGTTACTCAGTTTTAATGACTTAATGACATCAGAACATTCCAACTGGGTGATTGTGTGTGAAATTATTAGCCCAAGTAACAGGACTTGACCTGCTATAATGTAATAAATTTCCAACTTAGCACGGACCAAGTGTGATTACAGAAGATACGACCTGCATACAAAACCAGTATTTTCATCGATTCTTCTGAACCCAAAGTGAAAGTAACCATGCTTAGTAATAAAAGCTATTCTTATTAATGTTACAGTAGTCAGTATAATGAAAGTAATTGTGCATGAGCCTACTAAGCAGAATTTGTGTGCAAACGGGAATCATAGTTGTAAATGGTGACCTACTTTGGCCTGAGAAGCTCAGCTACCAATGATCATGGGCAAGCAAGCAGGAACTTGGTTTGCCATTGAGATCCTGTTTGGAGATTGCACTACTGGCAGTCTTTGGTACAGCTCTCTGTGGCGTGGAAGAAACATCCCAGTCATACTGAAGTCTGTAACTTTTTGTATTTCTGCTCTATAGCTATGCAAAGTATGTCCATTTACACCTCTGCTTCCTTAAGTTGTAGCTAGTAATCACTTTTTAAAACATCTAGTTGCAGGAACAAGCCATTGCAGGTGCGAATGGTCATCATTAGATGTTTGCTGTTGGAAAGGCACACACAGATCAGTTACGCTGCCTTGTCAAAGCTTTCATTTGACCTATGGTGTTTTAAAGCCATTGGTGCTCCTGCAACAGTTAGAAGTTTCTGAAGATTAATGCCCTTGAAATAGAGGTGTATTTACTTACTTACTTCTGAGGAAATAAAGCCCAGATAATTGTTTTCAGTGGTACTTTGAAAATAATAAATATCTGAAATACTTCTCGGTTGAGAAAGCTACTGGTTCCAGTAGATTTTGTTGCAAAATCATCAGTAATTCTAATTGTTACAGATATGGTCAAATGCGTTCAATTTCCAGTTGAAAATAATAATTTGAAAAGTATTAAATAAGTCATAGCTGCTTAAGTAAAGCTTACTCCTCCATATTCTGAAGTGCTTACATTTTCCCATACTGTTCTCCAGGTTCTTCAGCGTCTGAGCTGCATGGCACTGAAGAACAAAATATTCCTTGTGGCAAACTTAGGAACTAAGCAACCCTGTGAGCACACTGATCCTCACTGTCCATCTGATGGCAGATACCAGTTCAATACCAACGTGGCGTTCAGTGATGACGGTGTGCTGGTAGCCACGTATCGCAAACACAATCTGTATTTTGAATACGCTTTTGATACCCCTCCAGAGCCTGACTATACACTCTTTGATACCCCTTTTGCTGGCAAGTTTGGTATGTTCACTTGCTTTGATATACTCTTTTTTGAGCCTGCAGTGAACCTCATCCGACAATACAAAGTGAAACAAGTTGTATATCCTACTGCCTGGATGAACCAGCTCCCACTCCTGTCTGCTGTAGAATTTCAACAGGCTTTTGCAACAGCTTTCAACGTCAATATTTTAGCAGCCAATATCCACCACCCTACCTTGGGCATGACAGGGAGTGGCATATACACTCCAGTCAAATCATTCATCTACCACAACATGGAAAGTTATGGTGGCAAGCTCATAGTAGCAGAAATACCTGTGACCACAGACTATGAAACCCATTCGGAGAGTAATGAAAGATTCAGAGAGGACTTACATCAGTCATGCCAGACTTTTACAAGCACCTCACCAGCTGATCAGGTTTGCTTTAAGGAGGGAGAAGAGAGCCCTGGCAGAGTGTCAGAAAAAGGAAACAAACAGTTACCTCCCATATTTTATGCAGAAATGATGTATGACAACTTTACTTTTGTTCCTGTATGGGAGGAAAAAGGAGAGCTCCAGGTTTGTGCCAATACCCTATGTTGTTACTTAAATTATCAGAGAGCTGTTTCCACTGATGAGTTCTATGCTTTGGGAGTGTTTGATGGGCTCCATACAGTGCACGGCACATACTATGTCCAGGCCTGCACATTAGTAAAGTGTGGCGGGCTCAGCTTTAGCACTTGTGGGCAGGAGGTTACAGATGCCACTGCTCTGATAGATTTCCAGCTATGGGGAAATATGAGCACCCCTTATATCTTTCCCTTACTGCTGACATCTGGTGTTACCTTGGACTTTGCTGATCACATGGGCTGGAAAAACAACCATTATTTCATAAGCAAAAATAGAACATCATCTGGCCTACTGACAGCTGCTCTGTACGGACGATGGTATGAAAAGGACTAGCACAGATACTTGAATGAATCAGAAAACAACTGCCCATATGTTCAGAGTACACATCTTAACGTAAGTTGTTGAACATCTGTACTTCATAGAGCTTCAGGTGTGTTTGTTACATGACTGACTGATTAGATTCCATGTTTGAAATGATAAGCGAAGCACTTAACCTGAGAGGCTGTATGTACCTTGGTAGCTTATGTCCTACCAGAAGTAAAAGAACTGCCTTGCAAAGATAAAGCCTTGTTGTAATGTGATGGTTTATATTGGGAAAATAACATTTCTCTTTTCAACTGAATTTACTCCTTTTAATGTAATCCTTCAGTTTTCTCAGGTCCTGGCTAGGAGTATGGAAATGAATGGAATGGAAAACCATGGCAAAAGGAAGGAAAATAGGAAAGGGAATGAAGACAGAAATACTGTGCATGGCATACATGAAACTATATATGTACATGTAGCTTGTACAGGGTGAGGTTCTGATTTCTGGTTAGGGTTCTATGACTTTTTTTTTTCTTAGAGTGAAAAACTCCCAGCTGAAATAATTACCATTTACTGGCCACTCCATTGTCCGTAATCCTGTTAGAAAACTCAGTGAGTTCTCGTGTACTTTTAACAGTAACTGAATGTTACAGTTGTGAACATCTGTGGGACAGCTAGTCTGGGGAAGACGATATCAATGATTGTGAAAAACTAGACTGCATTAAGACACAACTTCCAGCCTGTGCAAGGAATTGTGTTTAAAAAAAACGTTGGCAGTGGGTATCAACAACTGTTACATCCTGTTTAAGTACTTTAGCTTTCCCTGTTTAAAAGAGGGGTCATTTCAAGACTGTTTGGACTTCAAGACATCCTACACATTGTTCATAAATTCATTCAACAGGAGCTATAAGAAACACATAATGAACTGTGGGACAGCAAGGTTTTTACAGAAATACTTTGTGTGCTAGATGGAAGGTTCCTGCTGCTAAATGAGTAAAACACACCATTCTTTCCAGGGCAGTAACTAGATTAAGTGCTATAACTATTGTACTGCGCTGACAAACTGTGTTAGTGCAGCAAAGAAGTTGGGAAGAGACTATTCAAAAGCTAATAATTTGGGGTTAAATTCAGAGAAGATAGTTTATTCTCAAGCATTATAATTTTCTGTGGTCTTACTGGCCATTCTGACTTCATCTGCATCATAGCTGTTGAGTAACAGAATAAACAACCATTCTCTTGGTGAGTCCTCACGTTCCAGTTGCTCAGGCTATTTGTCAGGCCAAGGGGAGCAGAGTGCTAACGGGAGAGCTGCGAGTCCATTTTGGTGTCTGCATCAGTTCTGAGATGTGTTCAAACTCAAACCACTACAGCAGCTGCAAGGTGTGTGCTCAGTAAGCTCCTGTGTCAACAACCAAGAAATTGTTGAATTTCTGCCTCAAGATTATTTATATATTTACACAAAATTTGTATATAAATATTGATGATCTTGGGCTCTATCAAACCTTCCTTCTCCAAGCTATATCACCTAATCACACTCAGCTTTGATACAGCAACACAACAGGTTTGTTTATCCTGCAGCATATAGTGGACAGAAATATGTAGAGGGGGAATGTTTGTATCTCATTAGACAGAAACTTGTGGAGGTAGAAGTAGGCTGTGCCACTGCAGGGTTATTAAAAATTGTTAGTTCTTTAGCACCCATAGTGGTGTTCTTGCTGAATGCTGCACAAATTCCAGACCATACAGGGCAGAACAGAAGAGCAGTTGTGGTGCTTATTTGTGCTTCTGGTTCTAGTACCATATGACCAAGTCTAAACGAAAGGAACAATGAACAGCTGGAGAATTTCAGTGCTCCCGACAAGCCTCCTCACTCCACTTTGTAGGCTGAAAAACACACATCCTCTTGCACTAAGTACTGATTCAGATTTAGTTCCAAAGCACACCATTGTTATCACAACAAATTAGGCTAAACCAGTTAATAGCATTACATGTATTTGCTATATTAAGGGGAAAAAAAAAAAAAAAAAAGGGGTATTTATCTGAGACATACTTGCAAAGTGTATTCCACAGAGCTATTCCACACTTTGGGCTTGTCATAACAATGAGAAAACAAGACCTGCTGGCCTTACTGTTTGCATGGAGCATGTTGCTCTGTCTCCTCCCTGAGAAGAGCAGGTATTAGAGTGTGTCCCCATACCTTGTTCCTAATACCCATACTTTGTACCCAAAAAAGCAGCCTTTAGCAAAGAGACACTGGAAAAGGTGGGACAGTACTAGACACAATGGATAATTACCAGTAAATAGCTTGCCCCCACTCCCCCCATTCCGATCTTTGAGTGACAATAGATGTGTGCCTCTGAAGCGGGGTGACCAGGCAGGAACCTACAACACCTGCCACCACCCATCAATGTTTTTTTGGAAGTTGGGCTGGAAGAGCAGTCCCGGCTGAATGCAGTGCGACCTAAACAACCTGGCATTCACCTGAGGGTGCCACATATCACTTACTGAGGGGGTGTGAGAACCCACTAGCAAGGCCGATGTTCACACACTGTAACACAGCCCATCATCTATTACCTCTTCAGTGGGTATAGGCACTTTTCTTAAAGCTTCCTGAACTGTTTCTATCTCCGAGTGCAACAAAACCAAACCAGAACACAAGGATCTTTTGACATACAGGAAGTACAGCTAAAGGCTAAACTGGCACTAAATCACCCAATTTTAAGGTTAATTTGACTTGAGATGTGGAAATTTGTACCAACACCACTGAGACAGGGGATGATGTCTTTAAAGGGCGATGACACTGCCCCTGGGAAGGGGAAGACAACCACAGGAACTGTCTGTCCAGACAGGGGTAACAGCACATGGGTCAGAGGTGTTAAAGGTTTCTTCATAAGGGATCTGCTGCTTTAGGCCTCACATGACCAGTGAGTTTTCCAGGTAGATGTGGGGATACTCGATTACAGTTAGAAAAACCACTAGAAAGCACATCAGAGGAGCACTAGGCAAACAGGACGTTGGACTGAAGTTATTGAGAGGCATGTGAATAGGCTGAGGAGCTCGGGACAGACTGGGACAATCTGTTCAGACCAGAGATCTTCACAATGCACAAGTGGGGGTAAGCTCATTTAGGCAGATCTCTACAAGTGAAAGGAACCAGACTGAAGCGATGGAGCTTCAAGGGCCTCCTGCAGTCCACATGGCTGCAAGGAAGCCATCGACATGAGGCACAGCATGGTCTTGCCCAGGCTGGGGCCAGTCTTGCAACATGAGGCATTTAACAAACAGCCCAGCATCACATAAAACCCAAGAACAATGCAAAAACCTGACCACCCTCTTTGGCTGCTTCAGACATACCATCTGAAGTGCCAACTGAAGAAAATTAGATTTCCAGAACTTTTACGGAAAGAGGAGCCAAACAACACCTAACCACCACTATGGCACACACGCAGATTCAGTGACTAGGTAGAACTATCCCTTCCTCCTCTATTTATGCAAGTTAAGAAAACCCCAAAAGTGGTGACAAACGCCATTCCTGAAAACCCAAAATATTCCCAGGTGGAAGTGGGAAGTATTGCTCCATCAAGTTTGTAATGGTCACAGCAATGGAAGTACTTCGATTCACTGTGCTCTCCATCCTCCCTCCCCTGGGAGAGCAGATGTAGGCAGGATGGGTCAGAAGTCACGACAGTACCAGTAACCACAGCAGATCAAACACACTCTTGGCAGAAGACATTAAAAAAGATCGAATTCAGTAAGATGTTAACAGATTCTAAGAAAGAATTTTAAGAAAAACTATGCAGACAGCTTGAACAACAAAGTTGTCAAGGGATAGGAAATACATGACAGGATAGGATGTGAATCCATAGATTTTACTTTTAAACTATTTAAGGTATCTAATCTGTACTTTTAACATAAAAGGACATCCAACACCTCAGTGTCTTAAGCTTTCTGAGCCAAGTCAAACCCCCAGGTACAATGAGAAGAAAACCCGCACGTCTGTCATTTGACAAGGCTTGGAAGCAGGCTTTGTTTTGTTCTGTTGTGAATCTGAATAGCAAAATTTCTGGTTGCTTCTATTGAAATTTTGACAAAAAAAGAGAATGTAAGGTGCTTTTCTCCTCTGTAAATATTTAGTGACACCAACAACATTAAGACAGCTTGAAAGGTTCTTTAAGTTCCGTATTACTCAACTACGTTTACAGTTACATGCTGAAATACTGAAAGATTCCTTACCCAACCTCAGATTCAGAAATGCTGAAACAGAGCATGGAATAGAGAGAGCTCAGTGTCTCCTAATGTAAAATAACACACTGGACCAGGAAAGCATGGATAATTTAGATATTGCTTTATTTGAAGACAAATAACAGTGCTAAAGAGGCTGGGATACCGGGCTGGAAAGAGTTGCAAGAAATCTTCAAGTCCCACAAGTAGGGATACTCCTCATCTTCCTGTCAGGAACGTTCAAGTTGCGAGGTGAGTTGCACAGACAGGAACAAGCCTACAGCCTGAAAATTTGTCACATCTGTAACTCCCAGGGAAAGGAAACCAAAACTCTTGTGATTTTCCTGGACCCTAGATGATGGAACAATGGACAGTGAAACACTCTTTCCACGGCTCCTGTTTCAGTTTTTCTCTTGGTAAGTAGGAGAAAGATACATGGATCAGACTAGGGACATGGGTGACATTTACAACATCCAGCCAGGGATTTGCGTCTCATTAAGCAGTAAAACGAAGGGATTTTTGTAATAAGGCTTATAGATGATGAATAAATATATTTTCTTAAGAATAACTAGTTGTTTTGCCATTTTAAATTAATGCGTGGTGGTTACTTTGCACATACTGTTCTTCAAAATGTACAGCTATTACAGTGAGAAAAGGAGTCCAGAAAAAAAAAAAAAAAAAAAAAAAAAAAAAAAAAAAAAAAAATCAATGCTACCAGCTAACAGAGCAGCCTGTATTTTGTATTCACATTTAACATTTCAGGTTTCAGTCTGTAAAGGAGACAGATGTTTTATAAATTCTTATCTTGTCCAATTCAGAATTCCAGCAACAAATTTATAAAAATTTTAATCCTAATCTGAAAGAATTATTTTCCAACTGTCCCATCAGTTTCTGCAGCATATTAAAGGATTATAAGGAAGTCATCACAAATCATTGAGAGATTACTACAGGAGGCAATAATTAGCAGTCAGTCTTGGATTTAAGGACTTATATGAATTTGCTGGACCAACTTCAAGAATTTAAATGTTTACTCTTTTCTGCTATTAAAATGAATTTTGCTGAGTTTAAATCCAGACCTATGGAAGTGGTGTTTAAGGTTTAAACTACTTAAGAGGTTTATCAAAGGCCCTGCTCCCCAAGGTTATTAGTCTGATTGCAACCAGGACTGGATTATCAGGAATTACTGTTACAAGGAACCAATGCTTTTTAACCAAAAGCACGATGAAGTGGCTGTGTACCATCAGCAGTGACAGAGCAGACAAAGCAGGAGGAGATGAGGAGGGTAACTCCTGCCAGCTCCTCCTGCTGCTCTCACAGCTGCCGCTGGGGGGGCTCCCTCACCTGCCCCGTGGTACACTGACCCAAAGAGCACGTCCTCCAGTTCTCCAGAATTAATGTATCTGTAAACACTAACCCTTTTTGCTTAGGTTTCAGGTTTTTAAGACATGAACCTCACTGATCCAAACACGGATCAAGTAGTATGGGCTCTCCGGACACATCTAATGTTCCACATTTTTATGCACACGAGAAAAATCTTCCCAAGTATGTGCCAGACAACAGTCCTTTGTACAGTACCCGTTGTTTACACTCTTTCTGCAGGCTTATCTTCTCTCTCAGTCATTACATGATTAACAAACGTCACCACATTTTTTTTTTCCCCACAATAAAGAAGCAACCAATGACATATAAATAAGAGTTTGTTATTCTGGATTACTACAGTAGTTGTTGCCTTTAAATGGACATAATCTCTGGGCAAGACAGGAAGGCTAATTCCTCTCAAAACCAGAACTACTGGGTTGAATCTGTAAACATTATCTCATGCTCCTTTTCAGTCATCTTCCGTACAGTTCAGGTAACAGCTTTGGGATCTTTACTGCCCTTTGTGTAGATATTAAAAGGAGCAAAACATTGACGTAATTAATTTTTAAATATTTACTTTTTTAAAACCAAACATTTATTAATTCTTTAGCCTGGTAGACAAGACAGAATTTTAAACAGTAAGATATACAACCAGAAAAAAAACAGAACCACAACCAAGATCCTAGTTTAAAATGCATATTTCTAGCTCTGATTGTTCCAAATATATTTATATGATTAAAAAATCTTTCTGATTACAGTAGGGACACTCTGGGTCTGGGAGGGGCTGGGAAGATGTCAGACTGATTCATCATTCTAACAGCATACAGCATTTATGCTATTACACTACACTAAAAGTAACAGCCCAGCAGAGGAGGTTAATACTAACTCACTTGGCATTTTCTCCCGCAGAACATTTATCCTGAGAACTGAAAAACTCTTTGAAAACATCCCAGAAGTCAGAGTACACAGAAAGCTGAACAGAGCTGGTTGTCCTCATTCCTGAAGTCCATTCAATTTTTTTTTTTTCAGGATGAAAAGCGTTTCTTTTATTCTAAGCTACTGCTTCAGTGGTCCAGCCAAGGCTCACTGCTCTCTCTTGGTGAAAATCCAAGAGGTTCCAGTATCATTTTCTGGAAATAAACAGGCCTCCACTAAGGTATGAACTTTTTTCTTTAAAAAAGAGTGCCCCCCAGCTAGACTGCATTATTTGTTTTATAGAAACAAGGAACCTGCTGTTCCTTGACCTCTCAATTAAGAAAGTGGTCTCTGATCATAGTAGCATGTTCTTTAAACAAATTACATTCCATTTTTGGAGTAAGACCATATTCTTAATACAAATACATACAGATTGTAATGAATAAATTCTAATTATGAGATAGACAAATCATGTAACTCTGAATTCCTAAATGGAATTTAAATTTGTAATAAAGGACAGATCTTTAGCTCTAAAAAGTTCACAAAACTTAAAAATAATGCAATTTAACACAGTGAAAAAGTTTTCTTCCTCAAGTGGTTAGTAATGAAATCGAAGAGGCACAATTAACAATTGACATAAGGAAACTATGGCATTCAACAGCACTGTTTTCTGCATTTGCTTGTATTCCATATCCAAATCTTTAACTTAAACCAGCATCTTTTGAGCTTTTTCTCCTCCATCATCCAGGCACACAGTGAACATGAAGAGCTGCCTCTACCGCCCTGCTAATTTTTCAAATAAGATAGGAGTGTCCCCTCATATAAACTGTCCCATGGCTACAGACACCACACACTGAGGTAATGGGTCATCTTGAAGTCAAATATTAGTTAGCACAGAGAAGAAAAATCTGTTAATATCTCACAGCTCCTCTGAAGCAACAAAAATTGGATGGTTTCATTAACAGAAATATGCAATTGTTACCTTTTAAGTAACAGGCATGCTACTTGGCATTCTGATTCAGATCTTCCACAAGTGTATGAGGAAAAATGGGTCTGTGCTGCTTCAACCTTTGCAGTTAAATAGATGCAGTGAATCTCAGGACAGGCCATTATGGATCTTTCAAGCACTGCCTGCAGGCTCAGATGAGGCACGTGCATCACTCCCACATGGCCCCATACTTGCAAGATTCGGAGGGAAGAAAATACAGAAATCACGAACTCCCTGAAGTCATCTAATTCTGCTCACAAACATATTGCATATATAAATAATGAACATGGGCACAAATGGTTAAGTAATACTTAAAAGAAAACCTAAAGGAATAATGAAGTAATATAACATTTAAAATTACTTTAAATAACTCACCATCACTTTAGAATTAAAATGCTGGCAAAGACTTTGTGAAATAGATTTTATAAATTCTAACAGTTCAACAAAGGAAACTTTGTCATTAATGCTTAGTAGATACAAATACATTATTCATTAGTAGAACTCACATTTGGGTTTTATTATACTCCGTAAAATATACAGGAATCTTGAAGTACTGAAAGAGTGCAGGTAAATACAGTATTCAAGCAGTCACTATTTCTATGTACATGCTCATTAATTCTTCAAAAACCCCACAAAATTATCAAATAGATCAAAATATTGTCCTGTGTTTCCACACTATGTTCAGAAAACCAGCTGATAATTTACAATATCATAAAGATTTCCAGTTTCACAATACAAAAAGGATAAAAAGGAAATTGGAATCAGTTTGTAGTAATTTATTTGTACTTTACCAGGACATGCAAGGATTCCTTGCATGTACATAAACAAATTCACTTGAAAAGTAACAGCTATAGTTAAAGCAGAGCCAAATAAAGTAAATATTCATATTTAACAGACAAAACTTCAGCTTAATGTCAGTTTTTCATTCTTCAGGCAATTAAAAAAACCCCACAGTAGTCTGTCATAAATTAAAAAAAATAAATTGGGCAAGTCTGAACTACATTACAGGGACCTGTTTCTGCTGTTTATTTTCTAAATGGAGCACAACAAAGATACACAGCTCTTCCCACAGACCAGACACTGTACTTTTTTCTCTAATAGGGAAATATACTTTTAAATTCACCTCCCCCCCTTGTAACTCCAGGATTTGAAAATAAGTGATAGGGATATACAAGTTTAATCTTACATACAAATTTATGATGTAAGGAAGTGACAAATTATCGAAAAGAACTCTCAATCACAAAAGGGTTATCAAGACATTTCAATTTTTTATGTAGTTTCATAGTTTTGAAGTTACTAGTGTACTTTTTAAATTAAAAAAAAAAAACCTTAATCCAAAACCCAAGAGTTAAAAAAAAATCTAAAACTGTGCAACAATTACTCCTTCCCTCCCACATCTCCCACCCCTTCCCTTGTTTATTACACTGTACATTTTTCACCCTGACTTCACCTTGTTAGCTGGTTTAGTATTATAAAAGTATGAGAAATTCATTTTTATTTCACCTAAAAGAAAACAAAACTTAAAAGTACATCTGCTTTCTTTCATAGAACATTTAATAGTGTCGGAAGGCTTTCAGATGATTAAAAAAAAAAAAAAAAATTAAAAAAAAATCAACATTTAAAACCAAATCTAAGCTTCTTTTCCAGAAGTAATTAAGGTTTGGTTGAAACAACTTCTCAAATAACCTATTCCAGTTTTCACAAAAACGTATTTAATTAAAAAAAAAAAAATCTTTAAGTTATTTGGTCCTTTGGCAATTTGCAGCACAAACAATGCCTACTGTACCAAACTCATTTATTGCCTTCAAAATGGTTTTAGTTTTATTGATAATATTTAAATCTAGCTTCC
>NW_020799095.1:15106866-15162850 GCF_003259725.1 Athene cunicularia | reverse complement strand
TTTTTTTTTTTTTTTTTTTGCCATGGATTCCAAGTATTTATTCAAGAATTTATGCTTCTTCTGCAAAATATGCTCTTAAAAATCTTCCTGGAGTCTCACAGATTTTTTTTTTCTTTATGCAACCACAATAAAAAAAAACATCTTCTCAAAGGTCTGTCCTCCTCCTTTTGCATTCCATAACTGATAGCTTTTTTCAAAAGCACAAATTTGACCTTCCAGCGTGAGGGTTTGTTCACTCTTCAGACCTGCAAAATGTAGCTTCTAATAGGTCTCAGAATCGGAGTCATTGAGTTCGTCTTCTTCTGTATATGGGTAGCCACCTTCCCTGCCAATGTTGTTGAAAGTACAGTAAGAGCTATGGTCACTCCTCATGATTGGCAAGGAATCGAAGGTGACAGTTTTTGAGGTGTTGGTGTAATGATTAATGGCATTGAATGTAAGGGAAGGTAGCGTGCTGCTCGATGAAACAGGCATCATCGTGGCCAGAATGAGAGCTAGGCAATCAGCCACATCCTTATTGGGAGCACAGGCCAAAGCTGGTGTGTAACCTGGGAAGTCAAGAAAAAAAAACACCTTAATTTAAAATAAAGACACTGTAAAAATTTCTCCAAGATCATGCCACCTTTCAGCTGTAAAAGTATATTACTTAGTTCTGTACCATTTAAAAAAAAAAAAAACAAACCCCAAAACAAAACCCATAGAATTAAATGCAGTTATCAATTAGACTTTTTTAAACTTTTGGTTACAAAAACAACCCAGAAGTTAGTGGGCTTTGGAACATAGACATTATTGTTTTATTAAGTCAGACACTCTAGGCCAGCAAAAAAAGCCTGGATTTGAAAATCACTTGACTGAGGAGGGACAACTAATGGCAGCCAGCAATGATGGGTGAAGGCATTCACTAGAGAGCTCTACAGCTCAACTACAAGAAACAGCTCAACATGTTAAATATTTCTTCATCCAGAAGCTTTCATACGGCTGTTCAACACGGACAGTTATTGTAGTACGACTGTCCTATCTCAGTAACAAGCTGGCTAAAGCATCAGGGCCAGGTAACTGAAAAGGAAGTGTACAATTTCAATCAACCTATACTGTATTACAACATACAGTAATATAAACTATAAAGCCAATGTCTAACTTTTATTTGAGGGATATCAATTAAGAAATCTGCAGAAGTTTGAGGAAACACCAGCTGGATTAGCAGGCTAGGACTACACCTCTTGGTTACTGAACTGGTCTGGCCAAACTCCTTCTGCCAGGCAATGCTACTGTGGTAACCCCCAAATGCAGGAGGACTCGGGCTGTGCAAGGACTTGCAGTCAGGTCACGTAGCTGTGAAATCTCTTCTGCTTAACTGTGGCTCTACTAATCCTTCAACATTTCTCCTTTTGCAGCTTCCCCCTTCCATATCTACTTGCCTCTACTCATTAAACATCGAGAAAAATGCTTCAAATTCTCTTCAGTTGAGATTTGTGCATTGCTCCTTCCTTAGACTTAAGGCTTAATCATTCAGC
This sequence comes from Athene cunicularia, assembly GCF_003259725.1. Lineage (NCBI taxonomy): Eukaryota > Metazoa > Chordata > Aves > Strigiformes > Strigidae > Athene > Athene cunicularia. The sequence continues at coordinate 15,161,336 of NW_020799095.1, read as the reverse complement.
AAAGCACCTGAGGATAAGTTTTGGCACAGGCCTCGGGGTATATCAACAACACCGAGGCACTGCTGTTGGTGGTGACAACAGCAGCTCTAGAAGCAGGGCAGTCAGGTATGTGCAACCACAGGTAACAGCTAATTCTGCTGCCAAGACCAAAGTTCCCTCTGCCTGGCTCCGCACAGAAGTGGGTGGCAAGATCACCCTGTAGTCCCCTTGCAGTACCTCACGCTGCATGCGGTAGATGTGCGATGGGTATGAGCTCAATAGAAACACTCATGTTCAGGTACATTTGAAAGTCTGAAGTCCTGCAGTACCCCCAGTCCACAGCTTAAAGGCGTAAAAAATCCAGGCAAAAAGTACACAAGTAATTAAAAATAATAGATGGCTTGAAAGCAAACCCCACAATGGATTTCTATCCAAACCTTTGGAAGGTGTGGAAAATGAGGCAGTGCCCGTTCTACCAGCAAGTGTTTCAACTACTAAGGAATCATCTTTATTGTAGAAGTAGATCCAGGTCAAGTGTTAGAATCGAGCTCAGGAGTAGTTATCGTGTTGTACAATTGTACAGAAGTTTTAAACAAGTATGGCACATTATGGAAAATAACTGTAGCTAGAAATTAAGAAAACAGCAAGCTGGGGACAGACAGTCTCGCAGTTGAACTATTATTTGCTCAGGACAGACCTTGTGATTGATGCTTGGAACAGAGTAAGACAACAGTCCCTGCCCAAAGGAGCATACAATCCAAGGAAACACACAGATAATTCAAGCACAAAACGCACCAGCTGACCATGCGATAGGGCCGTACAGAAGTGCAGCGCAGCAGATGTTTTCATTGTTAGTAAGGTATCACAGCACTTAAACAGCTCAGAGTTAACAGTGACAGTCTGCAGAAGAGATACATTTTGAGAGGTTTCAGAAGCAAGGGCCAGAGCTTGCTACACTTGGGTGAAGACTGCATTTCAGGCACGTCAGGCAGAACAGAAGGCTCAGCATTGATACTCAAATGCACATAATTTAATTTCTACAGTTGCTGCAGATTGTATGAAGGTAAGATGACACAGAAAGTAAGTTTATTCAAGCTGTCTGTACTCAACACCGTTTCTTTCACTAACATGATTTGATAAAAGCTCAACGAATTAAAACAAGCAGTCACCAGCTACTTTTGAGCATCCCGGTTAACAGCCAATGTAAAAATGAAACAGATTACTTGTTTCTTTTAAAAGTTCTTTAAGAATAGTATTTATACTAATATTTGATTTCAGATCTTAAGCTTCTGGCTTTCATAACTAGGGATGAAATATCACAATTTTATTGCCTTAGACAAAGCAAAATCAAGTAACTGCTTGCACTATGAAAGACTGACATCTGTGTCCTCCACCACTTCATTTCCATTTATATTATTTTAAAATTGTAAGAACAAATTGTATCTTTATGTCCCTTAAACGACTGCAAACTGCTCATTCACATCAGGGCAACATAGGTATAAATACTCTTATTCAGTTTTCATATAATGTTCTCCATAATCTGTACTTGTATTTGTGTAAGCCTTCACAGGACAAAAAAAAAAAAAATAAATCTCACTATCTTCATTTATAGACAGGGCACCAGAAGCAGTGTGAGGTGAAGCTGCTTCCTTGCACAACAGAAAACAGAGACTAAGTGGTGGAAACTGCCTTAAGACCAGGACTGCCCCTGCCCAAACGCAGAGCTGCTCCCTCCCCTGGGGCTTGAAAGTTTCCATGAAGGTGCCTACAGGAAAATTGGAGGGTTATTAATGTGGTCAGTGCAAAGACAGTTCTCAAGATAAACTGAATGAGGTCTTACACTTGAGAAAGAGAAGAAATTAATCTGAGGCATGAGTCATTTTGTAAGCATTTACAAGAAAAATTCCTTCCAGAAAACTGGAGATCTCCAATATAAACGAAAATATGAGTAAAGGAAGGCAGACTGTCCCAGAAAATTTAGCTAGCTTAGTAAGTTAATTAGTAAGAAAAAACCCAAAACAAAAGAAAACAACTTGAAAAGTTGGTTGGGTGACTAAATAAAACTTCATCTGGTGTCAAATGAAAGAAAAAGCTAGCAGTTTCTTTTAAGACAGGTAAAATTGCATGCACAATTTAAAATTCAACAAAATTTTCATAGATGCAGGTGATGGCAAAGTTTCATCAAGACAGGTGTGGAAACATGGGAAAAAAACTTAAAGATTTGAGTGAGAACTGATACAGAACTGAGAATGAACTGTCAACATGACTACTTTTGAAAGTATGGTACCTAGACAGTTAATTTGCTGTTTCAGTTCCATTTAATCTTTTGAGGACCAAGAGGATTATATTTTTTCTCTAAAGATATTAGTTCTTAAATATCTCAAAATGTGATCTCACCACATTAAGAGATGCTCTATAACAAAAGCAGTATGACTTCAAATCTACAGCTTTAAATATCTGATAAATTATTTATAAATTGAAAGGCAGAGAATTGGAGTGACGTTAGTTTTCTTCAAAGCATTTTTGAAATATTTTTCAATCATTTTCTGTAGTCCGGATATAGCAACAGAGAACTAAGTAATTTTATAAGATATAGATACAAATAGAGACTGCTTGTAGTGCAGCCTCTATAGAAAAGGACAGCTTCAAAGACAAGAAGGGAATCATCACTCCACACCAGCTGAGGTTCTGCTGGTTACATGTTCCACGTATCAAGACAGCTTTCACGTAAAATACTAACTCAAACTTTACCCCCAGGTTCACCTAATTCTAACTGAAATGCCAGGCTTGCGTAGCAGATCACTGTTCTTATCTGAGCTACACTAAAGTAAGAGAATGTCAGTGTTGTGGTGTAAAATATTCCAGTTCCTATTTCTTCAGTCTGCTTTGCTAAACAGATAGCTTTCACCCTCCAAAATGCATGAATCATACTTTAATCCTCTCCAATAAAAAAATAAATCAAAGGTTCTCCTAGATTTTTACTTTATTAGAATTAATGTGTTTTGTTTTTTTTTTTTATTTAGAAACACTTACACTTTAGCAGCAGATGCTAAAAATCAAAGACAAGGAGACCTAAAGCAGAACCTGGCTATCACTACTGCCAGCTTTTCCATGTAATACAGAAGTTACACTATGGAAATTAAGTACACTTTTGCAAGCCTGATGATATACTAATACTTCTAAGAATTAAGAAAAATTACAGTGACAAGTGAAATAGATTGATAAATCCCATGAAACGTTTCCTTTGCTCTCTCACAACTCAAACTATTCATCACTTTGCACATACTGTACTTGAAGCTGGCGAATTCATCCAACAGAAGAAGTAGTCATTATGAATGTTCTCAAGGCTGCTTAAAATTCTTTAAACAAAGCAATTGTTATTAGAAAGAAAAGAACCAGAGTGAGGAACAAGATTAGGTAACAGAGTTACTTTAAAATTTAAAATACCAGCAGAATTAAGAAGAAGTTTTAACATGTTGCAGTTAGATCCTCAGGCTGCCAGAGAAGTGCAACCTCTATACAAACAACGTTTTAGTCTGTTATGCCAAAGATCCACCCTAAGTGGCTGGTTGCACAAGAAAAGCCCACAAAAATAAAAACATCTCCAAGTTAGCACGATGAGAAACAGAAATCAAAAGGATACATTTTCCAATCTTTTCATTTTAGGGACTTTAATTTAGAAGTTACCCCTGTCCCCTATTTTAGGCAAGGAGTGAACCTTAAATCACCCATGTTTAAGCAGTGTAATTTAAGAAACACACAGAAGTAGTCACAGTAAACATTAAGTGAGGAAAAAACCTTCCAAACTGGAAATATAATTAGTAGCATTAAATAGGCACTGCCCTTCTGGAAGAAAAAAAAAACCCCACCAAACCGTAAAAACCAACCTGTGCTCGCCCCCCTCCCAGCTATTGCTTTCATTTAAGACACATAGGGGTATGACATAAGAGCAGGAGCTCTCATGCTTTTAAAAGCACAGCTTTGGAGGACCACAGATGTCTTACATGAAAATATGCAAATAAGAAGTCAGTAGATCTAATTTTCCTTTGGTCTTACAAGGTATAGGATTTATTCTCTGTCATAAAGCAGTTACTTTTTCTTACTTTTATGTGCCAAAAAACTCTAAGGAGCCAGAAGCTTGAGACCTGTAATTCACACTTGCTTTTAAAAGCTAGCACCAATATACCTACCGTGGCAAAATGAATGACAATTCAATTCAGCTTAACAGCTGAAAGTTATACTTTACTTAAGTACAGATATATTTATATATATAGTATATATTTTCCTTATGTAAAACACTGTTTTTCTGACAATTTTCAGTCGATTATTCTGATCGTATTTCAGCCAAAGCTAGTGTATTTAGAGGGTATACATTATAAAACTACAAACGCAAATCAAACATTTCTATGCTGTGACCTGCATTATTTCGAAAATTTTAATTCTCGTTACACTTCTGCTGCTTGCTAAAATGACCCATCACCAACACCATTTTTTCTAGGGGGGAACCTACTACAAGGGTTATGTGAAATTGCCAAAGGGTTATTGTTTTCAGTGAGCTGAGTTTAAAACCACAGTTCCTTGTGGGGAAACAATTAATTTTTTCTTACCATTTTCATCTACAGCAAGTACACTTGCTCCCTTCCCTAAAAGCTCTTGAACTACAACCGTTAGTCCATTCCGAGCAGCAACATGCAGAGGTCTGTGAAGACAAGCAAACTCATATATAAACCTTAGAACGAGATATTAAGTAAGATAGATAGCTTGTATCTAGTTAAATGATTAAAGTATTTATACTTGTATGGTTTTTTTACACATTATATGAATATTATAGATGTAATAACTATGATGGGAAAACCAGCAGATCTCTTTTCTTATTACAAAGAAATGGTACCAATAACAACTGTGCACTTCCTTATTATGGCACCACACAGTGAGGGAGTAGCTACTCGAAAAGACCTACCTGCTTAGAAACTTTATTATGTTAAAAAGTTAGAAACATCTAGTACCTTACTGTTGATAAACCCTTCACTGATCCGTTGTAACAGATACTGTCACATCTGAGAATCACTGCACATCACTGGCAATCATCATTAGAACACTAACAGCGGAACGGTAGTCATATTCTACTGCATGTAAATGCTTATATGATATGCAGAGGCATTTCATCAATCTGCCTTTTAGAAACCACTATACTCCCTTGTGACTAGACATAGGAAAATTATTTTACAGTATAATACATGAAGCAAGCAAAGCAGATTATTTTTCAAAACCTTGAACTGTTAACCATAACTGCGTTTTGCACTGATTTAATCAATCAAGGAAAGTATAGCTTTGACACCTCAAATATTTTAATTATATCTTTTTTCAAATACAACAGGTTTTCAAAATTGGTTCCCACTAGCTTAAATAAAATCCTACCACCACTCAGCAGGAAACAGAATAATCAGCTTACTTCCCTTCTGCTTTATATTACTCTTCATTTATTTCAAAATTCTTAAAATTGTTGGAATTAACTGTGAACTATATTTTGATTTGGAAATAAGTGCCTTAACTTAGAGAACAGAAATGCAAAAGACACAAATAGGGGTAGCTATATCTATGGTGCTTATATTAAAGTATTGAAATTCAAGAACTACTGCACACCACAGATACTGAAAAATGTACTGTAATTAAAATGATTTTTATATAGAGGCCAACAATTTTAATGTTTATCTTGTTACAAACTAAGACATTGTTTAAGCTGTTTAGAAATCAGTTTATCTATTACAAAACATTTGCTAAACCAGTAATATTTTAAACAACTGTTAAAATCTTGAAATTTATATAAACATTTCACAGAGGTGTGAATATGTACCTATTTTTCCCCATGACATCTCTCGATTAGACTATATGAGCCAAGGCAAGTGGGTGGAATTACATGAGCCTGTGGTAGCATACTTTCCCCTTCTGTTCCCATCTCATTTTTGCTTTTCCTTCTCTCAAGACATCCCCACTTCAAGCCAGAGATGAGGCAATCAATTCCTTCCCTGCTTTCTGGTTATGTCATGCTGCCTGAGGTGCACCATGGTGAGCAGCAAAAGCAGAGGAAGAAGTCTTACTATCTTAAGTCCTTAGTTCAAGCAGATGTCTGGGAATAGTTGGAAGAACTGTAGGAGTTTGAACATGACAGATTCCAGAAGGGATCTCTAAGGCCAGAGAAATACACAAGCTGCTTACAAGAATTTTAACTGAAAAATTAGATAATCTGCAAAACAGAAAAATACTGATTTACAGGTAATCTCAGTGGATTGCAGCAATTCCACACAGAATTCCCTGAATCACAATACTGTAAGACTTATCAGCCCTTTTGCCCAGGTAAAACTAGAATCTTATGTATGACCAAAACACTGTTTCACTTCAGGGCAGTTCAACTCTTGATACCCATTAAGCAATTAAAATTCAAACAATTTAGAAAAAAATTCTCAAAAATATTCCACTTTTTGAGCAAGATACACACCAAAAACTCACAGTAAAACACACTGCTGATACATACGTTTGCAAGGCTGCATTGGTGGCATTGATGAGGTTTCTATCCGTAATCTTCTCCAGTATTAACAAGGCACTAGTTTCATGACCCTTAATACAAAACATATAACAAATGCTCTTCAGAAATTGCTTTGAATGCCTTTTCAAAGTAACAAGTTGACAACTGCAAACAGTGCATGGTAACACAAAGCTCAGCACTGATAAATCACACTAAGCACACACCTTGCTGCAAGCCAAATGGAGTGCTGTGTTCTTAGAACTGTCTTGCAAAGTCAGATCAGCTTTAGCACTGCTAACCAGCACCTCTGAGGAAATAAAGATTTGTATTAACTAAAAGCATATTCCTTAAACTCTTAATGACTTACATTTGTGCAAAATGAAAACATATACCCACAAGGACAGTTTATAAGGCAACTTTACCCACAGTAAGGTTAACAAACCTGAGAGCAGAAATATATAAAGCTTTCTCTTTACCAACTGTATTCGTCTGTCCATTTTCTGCAGCCATCATTAAAGGCGTCTTCCCAGAAGAATCTACAGCATTTACTTGAGCATTGTGACTGAGCAGAAGCTGTAGACACTCAACGTGATCTGTAAAAGCTGCTGCATGAAGAGGAGTTCTACAACAGATTAAAAGACAATATGGCCATGTTCAGTCATGCTTTCTACATTATTCACAGGGGCATCCTAACTGTGATCCTGCAGATATTAATGAGTGGACAACCCGTCCTTGCTGATCCTTTGAAATCAGTATTCCTGGAGTTGTGACTGCTGCCTTTAGAAAGTCACCTTCAAGATTCAAATAATTCCTTCTATGTAGTTTATAACAGAGATACAATTTGATTCAGAAAAAGTAAAATATGCATCAAATACTACTCACAAAGTGATACAATTTAAAACATGCTCAAACCTGTCTAGATAATAAAAAGCCAACAGAAGTTTATTGAATTAGAACAGGATTCTTAAAAGCCTAGAATTTCTTTCTAGCACAGAAAAATAATAATAATAATAATAATAAAAATATTCAAAGAATAAAAACAGGAGGAAGGGGGAATTAACATAAGTAGCAATTACAAAAAACCCCAAATGATTGTAGAATTTAGCAGAGCCACTCTATGACATTACAAGCACACTTTCACTCGGCATTTACACTCTTACCTTCCTTTTGAATCTGTTGAATTTACAATACCAGCACCTAGTGTATCAATTAACATTTCTGCAGCACCTTCATTGTCATTTATCCTATAACGAATTAAACAGACTGTTATTTACAGAATGATAAATCTTTTGTTATATACAGCAATGAAATCTATGAAGAATAATTTTGCACTTCCTTACACAGCACAATGCAATGGACTGAAAGAATTTCCTTCCATTTTCTGGAAAACTTCCTGTTCCAGGAGGAGCTCTACACAACTGTCATGACCTAAAGCAAATGTAAGAGTTAAGCATTAAAAAAAAGGGAAAAGGTCTATTTATGGATTACATAAAAAATACGTATCTGATTTAGATTAACCAATATTTTATTGGAAAGTTTTGAAGACACACTGGTTGTATTCAACAGGGCTACATTTAGGAACTACAACTTAGGAACTTATAGCAAAAATGTAATACACAAATAAACACCTTACATTACATATTAGATGTTAATGCATTCTCCCTCAAGATACCACGTTCATCATATTGGCACACTCACTAACATGAACTGAAGGCAGACTTTGATTGTTGCTTTTGTAAGTAGTAATAAATTCTACCTCAGTACCAACAAATATATTTACGCCTCTATTTTAACTTTAATGTATTTTACCATTATAGCAGGCCCAATGCAGTGATGTATAGCCGTGATTGTCTGCTATTGCAGGTACTGCATCCACAGATGTAGCTGACTGCAGGAGAGCTCCTAGAACACCTATATGTCCACATGCAGCTGACAAGTGTATAGGGGTTCGCCCCCTACAGTCTCGTAATAAGGATTTAGCACCATGTTGAAGCAAGGCTTCCACACATTCCTCATGCCCGGTAACTGCCTGTGAGAGAAAGACAAGAAATAGAAAGTCTGCTAATATTCATGTATATAAGACAAGGTGTATAATCAAAGGATGCAAACTGCAGACAATTTCTTACATTATTAAATAATAACAAAATAAGCACAGTTGTTATTTTCATTCCTGGAAACAGCCATTCTGTTGGAAAAATAGCAATGTATTATAATACTGATGATAAAATAATTTGTTGGAATAACACTGAATGAGCTGCTAATCTCTAGGGTTCTTATCTGTCTTATCTGCCAGCGACTATAAAAAAAAAAAAAAAAAATTTGGCATGCATCACACTCTTCTTCCTCCCATTAACACTACCTCCACCCCATAACAAAAAGCTGCGCTCGGGGACCTCTCCAGTCAACACTTCACAGCAAGATAGAGAGACTCTAGAAGTCCAAAAGAATTCTGAGGGCAGAAAATAGCCTTTTGAAAGCAACTAAAAAGACAATTAAAAACTAAGAATGGCAAGATGAAAATAACAAGAAATTAATTAACACTACATATTAAGTCTGTATTTGAAATTAGTATGTATAAAACTGGAAAGGACGGAAAAGGAATATTCTCTCACCCCTCTATGTAATGCTGTCCTTCCCCACTTATCTTTGGCATCTACATTTGCTCCTTTGTTAAGGAGTGAATAAACGCAGTCGGTGTGCCCATTGAGAACTGACATCATCAGAGGAGTCCTTAGGAGAGAAAGAAATAAAAGTGTAATCTACATGGAAATTTAACAGACTAGCACTCAACTGAAATATAACAACTACTATCCTTCTGGACAACACTTAAAATTTAAATCAATGACCTTCTCTAGTACTAACTTCACTCCAAGAATGCCACTCATATTTGCTTTTTAGATTCAAGAAAAAAAGATTAATACCTCCTATAATTCCTAAGTCCTGATTAAGCTACTAGAATCCATTTTTTCAGCATCTGGACAATAAGACACATTTTAGTTTCCTCCCAACTGAACATTTTTTTACTGCCAACATTATGTTTATTGCAAAATACACAGTCACATTTCTCCTAGTTCAAATATCACCTTCCCTTAAACTAACAAATTAAAAACCACCAATGTAAAGTATTTAGCTCTTCCTTTTTATAAGATGCAATAACTTGTGAGGAACAGAGTGTATTGTTTAAACTCACTGGCCATTTCCATCTTGAATGTCCACTGCATTCTGTGGTTCTGCATTTCCTATCAATAGCCGCAAACATTCCGAGTGACCATTCGTAGCTGTAAAACATCATACAAATACAGGTTCTGCACTAATTGCCTTTGAGTATACAGCTCAAACAGAACAGTAATCTGCTCAGACTACAGGCCGTTAGCATGAGCTTTACCGTTGTGACTTAAATTCAGCCTGAGAGAGCTGGAGAGCATGAGAACCCCCTGTACAGCTTTACCATTGTAATTTGAATTAAAAACAAAAAATACGAACAGTAGAAAATTATTTTAGAAATCAGGCATTCTCAGCTGTATAGTATTAACAGTAATTGATTCCAACTGTCAATTACCACCAGGTATTTGTTTTTTACATATAAATGAGGTTTCACATATTAACCAGAATTAGAATATATGCTTATACAACACCCAGAAGAAGGAATAATTAAATACAGTAATTAGCATAATGTTTGCTTGTCATAAGGCATGGCTAAACACATACCGAGCCAATCATACAGAGATTTTGTCAGCAAATATAGCATGTGCGCAGTTATGAAGTAATAACTGAAATCACATTTAGAAAGAGGGGAAGGAAATAGAAGTAATATAATTAAAATAGAACTAATACAATGCATAGAAGTAATTAACCAAGCAGTTAAGAAAAAAAAGGAAATTTAAAAGAAACAAAAAATTGAGACATCATATTTAAAAGCAACTCATGAAAGATAAATGATTGCTTGTTGGAGGGGAAATTATCTCTGACATACAGCTGCTGTATTTAGTCCACATAAGAACAGTGACAATTCTTTAGCTGATAAATCCTAACAGAAGTTGGGTGAAGCTAAATCAAATAGAAGAATACAGCTTGTGTTCATGGACAACAAATTAAGAGGTTACAATGACGATGTTTTGTACATAATGCTCTTTTTACTGCAACATTTCTATAACACCATAACTATAAATGTCAATTTAAATAAGCTTATTTTCAAAGAGAGGAAAAAAAAAGAATATAGTATGAATGCTAGATTTTGAGAAAAGTAGGTTTATAGAAGTTTCCTAGAAGACACAGTGAGAAAATATTGCAAAGGATTGCTATTACTTTGAAAACACTAAGGAGTCGTTTAAATCCTTAGAAAAAAACAAAGTATAGTTTTCATGTCTCTTCTCAAGCTGACAAAATTCTCCAAGACTCCAGTCATTTTTAGAAGTATTTTACTGCCAAGACAGGCAACATAATTCACATATCTAAATTTGGGCCTGCAGTTTGGGCTGGGTGAAAGACAAGGAGAGAAACAGGAACATGTCACTGACATCTGCCAGCACAGCTAGCCTAGCTAGTTGAACGGACAATGCACCCTTCCAGAGAGCAGTGTGGAACGGCACTCCTTGGCCTGAATTAATTTATTGGGTTAGTATCAGTTTCTACCCACAAGTACTCTGTTACACCTTTCTCAGTGTAGCATATACCCTAAAAATCATTGTCTATTCCTAAACACTATTTCTCCGAACACTGATGATAGAGACTTCTAAACATGAAGATGATTGACTTCAAAACCCAAAATTTTAGAGGTTAGCAGTTACCATGTACCTGCAGCATGTATTGGGGTCCTCTTTACAACATAATCTTTCACCAAGATCGATGCTCCCTGATTAATGAGCACATCTACACATTCCACGTGTCCCTTAAAGGCAGCAAGGTCCAGTGGTGTCCTTCCGTTGTTATTCCTCACATCAAGGTCCAGCAGCGACTGTACCAGCACTTCCAGAGCTTGATGGTGGCCATGATAGGCCTACAAGAATAAGAAAATTCTTCAGTTTTCCCACTCTTCTTGTTTTTTTCCTTTCTTACTGGGATTACATAAATTAAACTGTAAAGACAGTATTTTTGTTTATCAAGTGAAAGACCTATTGAAGCAGCATCTAAGTAGTTACAATACAAACTAATTTAAAAAACCACCACAATTTCAGCAAGAAGGTTGGTGGGTTTTTTCCATTTTATCCTTTCAGTCAGCAACTGAAACCACTTTACAGTAAACAGTCTATCTCCAATTTTTTTAATGACCAGCATTTTGAATACTGCACATTTCATTGCTTTATGTTATCGTTACATCACCCTCAGATTATTTCAAGTGAGGAACATATGTAAACAACTAATTCCTATTAGTTTTTTAATAAAATATTTTTAAAAGAAGCAGCCAGTAAAATTTGTAAGTTAAAAGAATACATTACAAATACATACAGTTAACATAGCTGGTAAAATAGGAGGGACTTGGGCAATGAAACAGTTAAGAGATCAGAACAGATACACAAGGATAAGAGAATAATAGCATAGAGAATACTCTGTAGGTATGTCAAGATGAAAACCATCTACAGCTACGGTTTTATAACTTCCATAATAAATTTTACATGTATACTCATGGACACATAACCTCCGCCCCCAGACAAAACTCATTTCCAGGAACAATCTCTTCTACCTGCTTTCATTTACCAGTATTACAGATTACTTTTTACTTTGGCCATATATACACACATGCACACACATACACACTGTGTGAGACTTAGGCTACCTTCAGAAAGTACATTGTGGTTTTTCAATTGCTCGAAGTCCAGTGAAAAGATGAAAGCTACATACTGAGCTAGTTACTCTGTATTTTGAGTATATTTGTATAGACAGTTTAATCAGGTTCTCTACTAAACTACTCTTTGTGCAAATCTTTCTTAAAGTATTAAAGGACAAAATTCCTCATACTAAACAATGATGAGGGTAAGCAATGATGATGGTAACAAAAGAAGTCACATTATGTATAGGACAATTCTTAATTAGTATAAATTGTAACATAATTGTAACGAGAAGTTTCCAAATGAAAGTAGTTTCATGAACCAAGTCTCAAGTGAAATGCAAAAACTGCCCTGTATAGCTCATTCAGGAATATTAGTACATATTTTTTGTGTTTCATTTATTGTTATTGACCAATTTTAAAAAAATCAGAATGAATAAACCTATGTCAACAACTGTTTGCAATCAGATGAGGTATCATCACTAAAGACTGAAATACTTACAGCTAAATGCAGAGGACTTATAGGTGCTCTGTTGTCTGAATCATTCAGCATGTCAGTACCTGATGTTTCCATTAGCTTATCAAAGAGAGAAAATCAGAATGAGTGCAACAACCTCTCACCTTTGAAAACATTCAGCAATAATTGCTACAGTTTCCAGTATACAGATTGAAAAAGGAAAGAAAAATAGGAAAAACAATACAGGATTAGAGTTTCCTTAAGAATTCCAGATCTCCTTCAACCTTTTAAAGAGTTTTGAACTGCAATGACTGCAACCCCTACCCCATATTCATTTCCCAAACACTGCTGTTGAATTTTTCATAACAATGAAATAATTAAATCAGAAACGAATCTAAAATTATTATTCTTCCTGAAGCAGCCATATGAAATGATATAGATGAAATGCACACAAAAGGAAGACGAGGACACGTGAGAATAGGAAAAAACACCCCTCCACCAAACAAGTAAACATTTAGATTAGGTGAAAAGTCAGCAAGAAAACAATATGAAAAGCCAGAAGGCAGGATTGATTTCTCAGAACAAACATTCCCCAAAGAAAAGAAATGGACGCAAAAAGGCACAAGCATTGTAAAACAGGATTAAAATACCTTTGTATATACATTTCTGTTTGTTACTTTCAGATGTGTTCTAAAGTTTTAATTCTGGCTCTTTTTCAAGACCATATTTAATTTAGTACATTAGTGAAATAAAAACATGCAAAGCATTTGAAGAACACCAAATACGTTCAGATCACCGAGTTTTAATTATTGCACTTCTATATGGTCACACAAATGTTTAAGAAAAAAAAGGGTTAATAAGTAATTTTATATTTTAAAATTCTAAATTGCAAATTAATCCAAATTGTGATTGAAATTAAATACTACATTTATGCATTAAACAAATGGTTGAATAAGCAGTATTTTTAAAGTTACACGTTCCCCTTTGCTGTACAGTAATACTGTAATGGTGAGAAATATTACACACTTACAACATCTAGAGGTGTTTCGCTGGCAATCTGCAATTAAAGAGTCAGAATTCATGTTTGAATACATTTGAATATAAAAGTATCATTTGTATAAACACACTAAGTTGTATAAGACAGAGAAGTTAAAATTAGCATATCAAATAACACACATTTTTGCAAAGGGATTAATAAAAATCTACCTGAGGCTTTATCTAAAATTCCATTATGTGGACGTTACAGTAACTATATGAACTATTTTAAAAGGCACCCCTACTTTACAGGTTTTCCCTACTTTTTAACTTGCTCCTTCAGATGACATTTGTGAAATTTCTTAAGACTTCTCAGTGGGATAATCTGTGGTTATTTTATTTCAGCCCTCAGGAAAAAAATTAGCAGTGTATTCTAAGTTAAGAAACAAAACGAGTATACCACATCCTCAAACAGTTACCTCTTAATCTCAGAATGTATTATTATTAATTTAAACCAGTATCTAGCAATTTAGCTCCTCACCTTGCCCCATTTTAAGAGTAGCAAGTGCTTAAATTTTTATCCTCAGAGGGACTGAAAACCACTATTGACCTTAGAGATGAAGAACCAAGGTTGAGGAATCCCCTGGTCTCTGCATCCTACCCTGTAAGAGCAGCTGTTACAGCATTCATCTACAGTACGTTCTCTTACCAATTCAAGACATAAGCGATGACCGTAAGCAGCTGAATAGTGAACTGCATTGTATCCTTGTTTGTCTCGGATCCCTGGATTGGCATCATTTCTTAGCAAGTATTCCAGGCACCTATTTAAATTGACATACGCAATCATGTATCTAAATGTTGAATTTCAACTTTATGCTAAGCAATAAATCATTCCAATTCAATTGGAAAATAGAATACAGCACACAGGAACACTGATTTAATGTACAATATTGGTTCAGACTAGAGAACACCTAACTCCAAGTGTTTAGGTCAATCACAAAGCTTCCAAAATTTGAAAGAATCCTTCTCTGCAGACGTCTTGCATCCTCTCAATTATCTGACTTAGTTAAAACTAGTATTTCATGGCTATTTTCCTCCTAGTTAATACAACTGCAGTTACCTCTGTTAATATAAATGATGACTATTGTTGTGCATTTTTCTGTACCGGTACCACCTCCTGTACTTAATACAGAAGGAAGAGAACTAATAACTGAGTTCTTCATGGTATGTATTCAGGAGTCACACATACATACACTTCCACTACCAGACTTCTATTGATTTGGCATGCTTATATCCTACCACTCCTTTCATTACACAAAGTTATAAGGCAGAACATGATCAGCACATTTCAACCCCTGATACGCAGCCAGAAGGATGAAAAATAGGGTATTAAAGTCAGCTCCCTCTCCCTAATTTTCTGTTTTTAAGAGACTCCATGCATGTGCACTGAACAATTTCAACCAATAACTCTACTTATTCCTAATTTTATGTTGTCTATCATTTCAGCATCATTCTGCAAAGTCACCATCATGATCCTGAACTTGTTGGTGAAGCCATTTGGTTTTCTGAAGTGTAGAGCAGGTCACGATCCCTTCTCTCTGGGAATTATGAAATACTTCTCCTTTATCAGTTAAATAAAATGCATGTGAAGCTAAAAAAAAGTATTATGTCAAATCCAGCTTGGACCCCTTAGCACAGTTTATCTAAAGCTCTCAAAGATAAGTAGTGACAAACAGGCCAGTTGGATACACTGACTTCACATTTATCTCATGGAAAACGGTTTGGTAGAAAGTTAAAAGAAATTTCAACGTCTGTAGTTGTATAATATGGCTATGCTGTGATGTCATGTGAAAAACTTGCAGTAGGATATGGCAGGTTTAGATTTGAGAGGCAGGAATCCTAACATGACCTCCGACCAACACAGTTAAGAGTAGAAACTTGATCACTCAAAACCCTGGAGAACATTCAAACCTTCAAGAAATACAGGCAGAAATCCTACAAAAGCAGCCATCTCCTGAGGGAAGACAGCATGACCCTGCAACATCAGAACTCTTTGCAAGTTCTTTCAAGGAAGGGCCTGAAGTCAGCAGATGGAACAGTGAGAGTTCATCATCTGAAGGAAATCCAGTACCAGCTGTGATGAAATGGAAACACATTTCAACATGAGTAAGACAGCTGTACTGGGTCAAGGGCCCAGTAACCTCATGTGCAACAACAGCAATTTGCTGAAGACCTGATATTTGCTTTTCCAGACAAAGGCAAAAATTATCAAAACAGGTGAGTGAAGATGAAAAGGGAAAAAAGCTGCAGGAAAAACTATGGACAAGGAATCATCTAATTACAAAGTACCCTGTCTTATTACAAAGTTGAGAAGAACAGGAGCCATACCAATGTGCACTCTCACTTTCATCATTTTGTGCCCAGCATAAAGGAGAAAAGGACTTAGATAGGTAGCGAAAAAGGTCTAAATTCTCCAGGTTTAAATAACATATGTAACACAAGATATAAGTAACTTTGCAAGTTCAATGTATCTAATAAAAAGCTACCAGTAAAGCAGATTTATGATTTTAACCAACTAATTAGGGTTTTATTTGGTCAGTAAACAAATGCCTGGATTTCATTAATGGCAACTGCGCTTGCATGTTTTTGTTTGAATTGAAATGGGATGAGATTTCTGAGAACCCAAAGACAAGTCAGTCTGTTCCATCGAGTGAGAATTACTGTGCCTAGATTTTATTTGCCCAATCATCTAACTAACTTTATTAATTTTAATCAATTATTTTGTATTGCCATTCATGACTCATTAATAAATGTTAAATATCACTGGCCTGAGCTATCTAAATTTTTATACTTGTGTACTTTCTATATTTGCGTGCTCACAAAACCCACAATATACTAAATATACCACAGGAAGCAAAGTCTACTAGAAATCCTTAAGTATCCATTCTTTCCAATGCAAAATAAGTAATTATTTTTGCTGTTTCTTCTCATTCAGGAAAGAGATTAATTTTACATCTTTTGCATACTTAACTGTTCTTAACAGGCCTCTTTAAAAGGAGATTAATCAAATTTCCTGAAAGCTCAGATAAGTTAAATTTATTTCCCATTTATTTATTGGTGTACCATCTATGAAATAATTGAACATAGAAAGAGGGTGGTTTTTTCCTCCTCTAAGATCCTGATTATTTTATTTCATTCTGCAATCATGGTTCTGTCTCTAGTCTTGACAAAATGAACCTTACTGATGTTTGTTTCCGATCAGAAGCACTTGTTAAAGATTTGTTAAAGAAAGACTTCCAAACAGGAACAAACCGGAAAATAATTTTCAACAGACATCCTTGTCCCTAAAAATCTGTCTTTAAAGATGTCTGAACAAAGACTCCGAAAATGAACAGAAATATCTTTGGAATTTCTATATAGATAATTTCCTGACTACTTTTTTTTTTTCCCTCCCCGACAGGCTTTATATTCCAACTCAGTAATCATTTTTAGCTTCATTCCTATTTTGAATATGAGCTGAGCAGTACTGGTTTTCCAGCTGTTACTAATCATCTTCCTGCATCAATATAAAAAGCTTCTCCTCAGGACATTCTGCTTTGCAGCCTGTCTTCCAGAGAGCCAACTGTTAATCAGAAGGGCAATATCATGTGGATTCCGGAGACGATTCTTTGAGTTATCTCCCAAAGCTCTGCCATACTGCCATCATCATTCTTGCTCGTGCCTTTTATAAGACAGATGGCAAAACGATGTCATCTGAAGAACCATTATAGTTTGGAGCATTTCAGAGCAACTGTGAAGCTAAAATTAATCCTAGATCAACTTATAAGAGGGCAATTAAAGTAAAATTATCTCAGCAAACTCCAGCAGGGATTGAAAGTATATTTAAAAAGCAGCAGCAAATTTCATTTTGAAATTTGGCCTTACATTAAAAAAAAAGGCATGTACTTTTAAGTATTAAATGTCCATGAAGGTATTCTTTATTTATCCTTCAAAACCCAATCTGTAAGTTATATGTCACCTTGTTCCTATTACTACCTCATATTTTAAAAAGTGCTGTATTAAAATAAGATGATATGGCACTAAGCAGCATTTGTCCAGTGAAGATGTCACTGTATGCATTAGAAATGTGATGCTGCACACCAGCTTGTTTTGACCCGTGGATCTGAATGTGTGCTCATACAAGTGGCATCTTCTCAAGCCTCCTCAATATATACAATGTCTGGAGCTTAAGTAACCTCATCAATTTTGTGCCATCTATATAAGCTTTATATGTAAGCATTTAAGTCATAAATAACTATGTTAAATATAACCATTAGTGAGAAAATAAACACATACAAGAGACATTTGTGGATTTATGAAAGTTAACTGGATGCATTTCATTAATAAAAGCATAACTACTTCACAAAAATTTACACTAAAAAGAGATAGAGTTATAATGCCAAACATGAACAGTTTAATCAAACACCAAAAGGATAAAGCATCTTATATTGAAATGTCAAGTTAACTTTTATTCTACAGGCCTACTTCTACCCTGCAGGCCTTCTGTAACTCAGTCTAGTTAAACAGTGTATTTCTGACTAACTACAGATTTTTGGGCAACATTAAGACCTACAAAACACACCATTCTTTATCAGAAATTGATTTTAAAGTAAAATGACCCCACTGCTCACAACTGTTATAATAATCCCCCCAAATGATATTTACTCAACAACTACACAGCAGGTGCAATTAAAAACTATTCCAAATGAATTCTGAATTAGAACATCTGCGTTATAAGACATTACCAAAAAATTACAATGCACTTGACTATTGCTCGTTTTTCTCAGGAAATTCGTTGCATAAAATATTTTAGATACAATGAACAATCCACTGTCAAGTTTAATCTTTAAGAATATGAAAAATGCATTTGGCAAATGTGAAGGCAGAACATACATGAAATTCACAGCTCAGATGTTTCTAAGGAGAAAGGCTTTAGTATAAAGCATGCAACTTACTTTCCATCTGTGTCTGATGCAGCTGCATAGTGCAGAGGTGTACAACCCCTCTCATCAAGGTCATTCACACTAGCTCCAGAGCCCACAAGGGCAAACAGGCACTGATAATTACAATTGGCAGCAGCATAATGGAGTGGAGTTCTTTAGTACACATTTAAATAAAAAGTACAATGGTAAATAACAGCAAAATAATATAGAGACAGAAAAAGCAAAATAAAATTAAACTTAAATCCTCCTTACATTTTTTTAACAAGTATTTGTGGTGAAGAATGCATCACTACAATATTAAAAAATGGGGCCATTTTCTAGGGGTCATTTAATAACACAGAACAGTATCTAGGGAATCTATTTGTCAGTCACAATATGCATAAACTTTGTATTAAGGGAAGCTTTATATTAATCTTCTTGTGCAAACATATAGAGGAAAATCAAGCTTACATTAGAAATACTATTTTTAGTTAAGTAATTTCAAGCCACATGGAAAAATATGGACAAATCTGAAAACTGCACAGCAACTAAAGGTCAAAATAAAATACAACTAAGAACTAGATGTTTTCAACAAACAGATCAGAATTTTGTCTAGGAGAGGCAAGCATTATTTATTTAACTATACTAACAAAACAGAGGCATTGTTAAAGAAAACTTTTAAAAATATACCATGTCTTCTTATAACAAAACTGTGAAATATTAGTGTTGATATACAATTTCAGAGGATATTTATTCCAACTTCAAATACATAAACACTTCTCTAAATAAACCAGTTCAGATAAAATTTCAAAAGCACCAAGATGACTCAGAATGCCATTTTCTATTTTTAAAAAGAGAATGCTACTATAAATATCTCAATTTTGAGAAGACAGTCAGGCACTTTAAAGTGTCCTACCTCTTCCCTCTCCTTAAAAATGACTTTTTTCCCCATTTCTCTCCATGTTAAACTATTTTAATCTTTTCCCTCCCCTGAAATAATTGCTCTATATAACATGCATGTTAAACCAAAACCCAAACCAACAAAAACCCCCAACTTTCAATGACAGAAGTTGTGACAGATAGTTATTCCATTCTCATGCAAAAATGGAAGCAAAATACAACTTTGCATCCATAACATTCTCCTCAAGTCCTTCTCCTGCTGTTCACATCCTGGAAAATCATTATTTTCCATGATGTGATGTGAGATTTTACACAAGTACTGATCATGCCATCTAAACTTAAATAATCCTCTACTAAAAATAGAAATTAATGTCATTCCAAAAGAGTTCAGAGCACAAACAAGGAAACAGAAAGGGATGAATATAATGAAAGGAAAAAGGTGAAGCAGTTATAATAAAATAATGGATTTTTAAATAAAAAAGCTTAGATATAGCAACAGATTTATTGGTTTGACTAATACATTATTTGGGAAACATCACTAATGTCCTTGTATGAGAGCAAGTTAAGCTCATTAGATCTATGTTATAAGCTAAAAAGATTCATTAATTAAAAAAATCACAGTTGAATACGGAAGTCTTTAAAAACAAGACTAAAGACCTACTTAACAAACACAACAAACAAAATGTTTGCAACTGTCAATAACATATAAAGAAGCATAGTTTACTATGTATTTACATTGCATCTTAAAAACATTTAATCTGGCACACACAGACTTGCCCACATAGTGACGATAAAACTTTTAACAGTACTTTACAAAATAGAAGTCTGGAATGCCTTACCTTCCAAATCTGTCCTTTTTGTTGAAGTCTGCACCAGTATTTAGCAGAAGATTTAGGCACTCCAAATTCCTATTAAATGAATTCAATAATACTTGTGATTGCAAATTTTATTTCCTTAATACTGGCCTCTGCAAATATCAGAGCCGCTACACATATACATCTCATATTATTTTTAATGGAACTGAACTGTCATATGAAAAATTGGATATATATTTTTGTATGTAAAATAGATTTCATAATTGCAGGAGCAAATCAAGAAAGAATATAAATTTCAACTCCATATTTAGAAATTTTGTTGATATTAAATGCCATGCATAAAGCACATAAACATTAACCTAATTCAATAGAAATTTCAATTCTTTAAAGCAAGCAAACAGTAACACTTGCATGTCACATGCTTTTTGCTACCAGGATTCCAACACAGAGGCAATTTTTTTCTGTTCATTTTTTAAGGCAAAATATAAGTTGCAAAATAAATATTTTACTTTCTAGTGTAATTCATTTTCAATACAATATGACCATCATAATAGATGTGGAATACTGCTTATTGTTTAAACACTATCTTAGAAACTTTCCTAAACTGGAGATGAATGAGGGAATGTATCACAAATTATGTGTTTTTATATGAAAAGATAGCATTTTAACCTTAATAATTTGCAACAAGAATGTATCTATCAAGTATCTTTTGACTTAGAATGATTACTTAACGGTATTACTTAACATTGAAACAGAAAAATGAAAGTATCAGTATAATGGAGTTCTTGTGTCCCACAAAGTGTATCATGAAATTTATTACCCAATTCTTCCAGGCAACTTTGAGTAGCTGCTATAGAAAACCTACAATACAATAACAATAATCAATATGGATCACAACTCAAGTGATGAGCAAGTAGTTCTGATTGCTTCATCCACCTAAATTCTGGAATTTAATGATGGCTTTTAATTTAGTTAGATTGATCTTTTGTTTATGGATTTGGAAAAAACATATTTCCCAAAGTTGCTTGTTCTCTACCTCATGTCCTACAGTGATCTTAGCTGGTCATGCCATCCTTGAATGCTGTAAATGCTAAGAATATCACCATCAATGGGAATTTAAAATAAAATTCAGTTCATCCCCAAGCAGAAACCTAAGGTAAGGCTACTGATACTTGGACACTGTACTCCAATTACTACTTATTGAGCTGAATAATTAATTTCTTTTTATTTGTAGATACAATCCATCTTGAAATTATTTTCATGTTTACATAAATTCCAAGGGGAGAGGGCAGGAAAAGCACAGAGAGGAAATAATAAAAAAAGAAATGATCAGCAATTGAAAAAAGAACACTAAATATGAAAGCATGAATGCTTTTTTACATACCCTCCAGCTGCAGCTGCATGAAGACAAGTCCTGCCAAAGTCATCTGGTGTGTCAATGTCAAAACCTACAATAAGGATTTTGTAAAATCATTATGTAACACGACCTTACACAAAACTGAGCTCATCTACTCTTAAGAGAAATGTTTGCTGAGCAAACTGAACAGCTATTTGCAAAAAGCACTTAAGCACTGAATATTCACTTGCTTTGAAAAACATCCTTGCTATTTGTAATATTTTGAAAAACAAGTGTTCCATTAAAACTGAAAGGGATAAGGTAAAAGACAATTAGATGCCCTCAGGCAAGAGGCTATATTCTTTGCTATATATTTGCCCGCCAATGTTTCTTTGTAATTTAGTATTGAATATCAAATGTATGAAGGTAACTGGAAAATTTAAGAATATGCTAGAATTTATAAGGGTTATGCAGAGATTTTTTTTTTTTTTTGATAAAGAGGGGGATGTCAGCATCACTAAATCCAAAAGCTTCTTAAATTTCATCCTTGAGTTCAGTCCCACAGAAAGAACTCTGTTAAGCTGGAGTGAAGGCTGGAAATAGAAATTACTTACACAGGAGCCCTTTAAAGAACACTGTAGTTTTCTCTTCCCAAAATGTGTAAACTATGGAACTTCAAATCTGAGATCACAAACTTTAACTGTGCAATTCCACATCTAACCATATACTCTGACATGAAGATCACTATTTAAATCAAGTTTCAAAGTTAAATTTTTGATGTGAGAAAACTACTATATCCTCTTAAGAGTCTTACTCATGTGTAACAAATCTTGCTCATTAAATCTTCAGTACTTTTGCCTGGGAATGCAATTTTTTTTTCCTTCCTTTTTAAGAACCATTCAACAATGATAAATAGTGCACAACACAGGATGCGCTATTTAAGAGTACTACTGTTTTCCTACTCCATATCCCGCAAAACACAGGTTTTTGGATGTACCACTACGTTCTTCTCCCATTTAAATAGGTAGTAATACACAGCAAACAAGACATTTTATCAATCTGATGTGAAAATGCCTTTCCACAACCCCAGGTTGCTTGTTTAACACCACTAACTACTTAAATGCCATTCAGTACTGGGGCAAGGCAGAGATGATTTTTTTTTTTTTTTTTAAGGTCTGCACATGAATATTAATGAATTAAAAAATCAGAAATTCTTAATTTACATAAATGACTCTTCCCAAACCCAAAAGGCACATAGTCTGCAGATACTGATTCCCACACCAAGAGCATGTACTAACATAGCTAATAAGCTGTTAGCAGTATCTAGTCTTTTCAGTCTGAAGGCTGAATATAGTCTTCAAGTCCTTATCTGCTCCAGGCTAGATTTACATTCGAGTTTGCTCAACTCATGTAAAAGTCACAGAAACCACTTGCAAGTCTTCCGTAGGGATTCCTTTACCAGACTGAATCTCCAATAAGGGCATAGCCAGCACAGCACCATGTGCAGAAAGGAGAAAGAGCCAGAGTATTCCTCATTTTGAATGCATCCAACTGAAATACAGTCAACTATAGGACAGTTCTTTTCTGGAGCAAAACCTTGAAAGCTTGTCCATGACAGGACAGTGAATAAAAAGCCTTACTGCTGGTAGCTTTAGTTATACTCCTTTAGTTCTTCTCCCAGGCTTCCCTAGCAGACAATACAGAGCTGAGGAAACAACTTCTTATTCTTCCCCAACTCTCTGCCATCCACTTTTGTTTTTTCAAAAAACATGAAAGTGCCTTCAGATTAATGTAGGACCATTTAGTTTCTTCTTCTTCTGTTCCTGAAGCTTCCACAACCCTTCAGACAAATCTACTTTCTCAGAACTGCAATGCTTCAAAGAGGTCAGAATTCACAACAGACCAGACTCTGGACAAGGGAAGTAATAACCTTACAACCCTCCACAACTTCAGGGAGGAATCAAACAATGAAAGCAAAGTTCAGTTTGGGTTGCATTTAAATAACAGTAAATCACCAAAGCAACAGTTTCTTAATGTAGCAGTCCACAGAGTCTCCAGAGCTATTAGGGGACCACTTCAGGAACAGACAGGATCCGTATTAAGCTAAAGACATCATGGAAGGGACATGAAGGATTATCCATGAACTCATTAAATAGAATGTCAGTCTTTCCCCTTGAAGCTGCATTATGGCCTGAACCAATCATCCCACCCCTATGGACAACTGAACATACACAGACCCAACATTTAAAAAGTTATAGATGCATTATTTCAATTTGGATTATTATTTTTTTTTAAATTACTTCTGTAAAAGTTTGCATTCACTTTATCTATGGACTGTCCATTAAAAATAACAAGCACTGGCCCCAAGCTACTAGTAAACTATAAAGATTTTTATGCATTACTAAATTAAGCCTTAATTAAAAGCTATTCTATGGAATAAAAAGTGAAGTACAAAGCAGTCAGAAGATTTTTAAAGAGTATCCTACCTGATGAGAGGAGTTTTCTGCAGCAGTCTGAAAATCCACTTAATGCTGCCAAATGGAGAGGAAACATCCCATGTATACCCCGCCTAAGATACACCATAATCAGGTATCACAGTTTCATTACAATTAACATAAAACAAAC
Source organism: Athene cunicularia (assembly GCF_003259725.1). Lineage (NCBI taxonomy): Eukaryota > Metazoa > Chordata > Aves > Strigiformes > Strigidae > Athene > Athene cunicularia. The sequence continues at coordinate 15,137,001 of NW_020799095.1, read as the reverse complement.
ATGATTGTGTGCCATAGTGCACGTGCAAGGTGGGTTCAACAAAACACCTAATTAGAATACTGAGCCTTAGGAAAACTTCACATATTAAATGCTTTCTTACAAGACAGCGGGAAGCATTAAGTCAGTGCAACATCCTATTATAACTTTCAGAGCTTTTACTTCAAATACGTTAGAAGAAAACCTATTTCTCTTTCTTTTTGTACAAATTACAATGTACCAAGTAGCAACTTTAACCTATTTCAAGTTGAAGACAATATTAAAAAATACTAGTCTTGTTATCATAATAAATACATTTCTAAATTCTTTCAGCTTGCATTCATGTCGGTAAAGTTACCTACTTTGCAGTGTCAGCACCACTCGTAATCAGAGTGTTGATTAATAGCTCATGACCATATCTAGCTGCTATGTGCAAAGGAGTATTTCCATTCTTATCTTCACAGTCTATTTCAGCTCCTATAACAAAAAGCAATTACTAAGTAGGATTATATGTAGGCATACAGATACTTTTGTTAGAAGAATAGCACTGATGATAATTTAAACATCAATAATTAACTGTCCACAAATGACTACTTTGGATTTAAACTCTGTACAGCTTTCAGAGGTATTTAGCATTAACAATAAGGAGAACAGAGAGAAATTTTTTATTATGTAACCATATGGGACACGCCTTCTGCAACTTGGGTAATGGAAGAGAAATCAATAGATTTTCCTGCATTCTGAAAAATAATCAGTTCTTCAGTGTAGCTTACAAAACTTTAGAACCAGATATGCTCCACCATTAACTGAGCTACTACTACTTTAGGTATAAAAAAAAATTCAGCACACTTATCAATACAGGAGTAGGAAAATATACATAATACTGGAAAGCTGTTGACAAAACTACTCCCTCCCCTTTTTTACCATTCTGAATGATGGTTTGAGATCTTGAAAATCTACCATGGATTGCTGTCATGTGCAAAGGTGTTTTCCCATCTTTACTCTGGAAAAGAAAAAAATCCCAGTGTTTACTTATAGCCAGTAACACTAATCCACCAGAACTGACAAAAAATAAAGGACATTATTTTACTTTATTCTCTCCGCTCTACTTCCTCCTTTAAATTGTTTCTATGCACTTTTGCAAGAGGCATGCTGTCAGTGACAAGTCAGCATGACATGGCAAGCTTTTCAAAAGAGCTGCCCTTAATCACTCTTCCAGCTGTGACAACTCAGTGATGCCCGCTCACTCACTCACAGTTATGCCTTTAGGAAAATCACTCTCAAGAGGATGATGACAGCACACAACTTTAACAACAAGCCTTCATCCAACTCTTCCCCTGCCCAAGTCTAAACCTAAACAATGCTTCTTTAAATTAAGTTTGCTTCTTGAAAGAAAATATCTGTATTTACTATAGTTGTTTACACATTATATTAGAAGACATTACATTAAAAAGCTCATGTGTTTCATGGAAATTTCCATAAAGTGATATTTGTAAGCAATTTATCATAAAGCACAAGTAATCCTAGGGTAGAACTATTCAACTATACTTGGTGTTATACATTTGACACACACACCAAGTACGCAAACTTAATCATTCACCAGTAAAGATGTCCTTCAAGTAGGCCAACAGTAATGCATAAGAGAATTTCAATTTTTAACAGCACTATGTCAAGGCACTTATAAAATATTTTTTTCTGTCATTATTACTTTATGATGATTTTTATTCCCCCTGTACTTTATCATAGGTAATGGGAAAGCTTTACAGCAGAAAAAAGTTCCTACAAATGCACACAAAAAATTGCAAACAACACTCGCAGAAAATAAAAGCCTTTTGGATGTACATGCATACCACATCTTTAAATATTAAACACCATCTTTGAAGAACAGGAATTGTTCACAAAATGCTAAATTAAAAAAGAGGAAGATGGTAGGGGGAACATGATATGAACATATGCACTGAAATATCACAAACTGCTGTTATGTGCAAGTGTCTGCCGATCTTTATTCTTCCTTTGGAACTAAACAGCAAAGCTTCTATGGATGTGTTACTGAAAGTCTGCTAGAGACCCTTTTAGACAGAGTTGGATGTGGAATTTTTAGTTGTGTCACTGCACAAAGCAGCATACACCACTTAGAACAATGCAATTATGGGAAACATTGTCTTCTCATACCTAGACTGAAAGAAATAAAACACTTGATAATGACAGCCAAGTTAATCTCCAAATGTTTCAGCTGGTAATTTTGTTGACCATAACCAATCCAAAAGACACATCCACATATCCATAGCAATGCAAAGAAATACAGAAAATTGAGTTGAAATCCACTTGAGGAATTGAACAATTCTGTCATTGGAGGCCTTAAGAAAAGGCCAAATAAACACATCATAAGCAACAACTTCCCCAAACAATCTCAATGTCTATCTTTCATCTTTCTCCCCACAGTTTAGTTCTACTTTATCCAGCTATTAATCACAGTATCATAGAACTGTATAGGTGGAAAAGACCTTGGGGATCATCCAGTCCAATCATCAATCCAACATTAGCAGTTCCCAACTACACCATATCCCTCAGCACTAAGTCAACCCTACTTTTAAACACCTCCAGGGATGGGGACTCCACCACCTCCCTGGGCAGCCCATTCCAACACCCAACACCACATTCTGTAAAGAAATGCTTCCTAATACCTAGTCTAATACTCTGTGTCCAATTATTTTCTTCTTTTAAAACAACTGTTACACACCTGGTGCCTCCCTCACTTATCTCCTCCTTTAAACAATTAATTTAAAGAAAAATGATCATGTAAAATCATTCAGTTGGATGAGTGACCAAAAACTGCCTTGGTAACCAACATTCTAAATTTTAAAAGGGGAAACTTTGAGAATGTAAGAAAATAAGTTAGTGAAGTAACAGACAAAAGAATTTAAGGGTTCAGATAAAGAAGCCTGCAACCTCACTGGCTCAAGATACGCTAAATCTGTATCTTAAAGGAAGTCTAATGAAGAGTAACAAGATGAAGCAGAAAAAATGTAGATCTAAGTCTCACTAAGCACGTTAAAAAAATACCTTACAAGGACACAGGAGTAACTTAAGGTGACAGTATCAGAAACTAAGGAACATGGTGGTCAAGTGAGAACCCTCACAAGACAACTTGAGTAAGATCTTGCAAAGGATAGCAAAATAAGCTACAAAATCATTTCCAGTCGTAAATAGAAAGCCACAGTACAATCAACAACAGATTTTCAGATTTACTCTGCTTAAATTTACTTAAAAATGCACTTGATGTAGATTTCTAAGACAATGGATTTGATTATCCGCAGTGCCTCTCTCTAGTCTAAGAGTCTCAGGTTCCTTTGCAACCCAGGAGTAACGTAACATGCAATTGTGTATCAACATATAAACACAGAACATGTACAAAATTAAATGAAGGTGATAATTTCCATGTTGAAACTGAACTGCTAGCTATAGGATTGCATTCAGAATTCCCTTCTTAGACATTGTCACTAGGGAAGGATATACAGAAACAGAACCAGTATCCAGAGAGTTCTTCAAACAATGAACAGAAAAAGCTCTATTTAACAAAGTACTGTTCCCCAAGATGCCAGGAAACAAGGAGTATCTTCAGAACTTTTGATTCACTTTCCTTTTTTTATGCCTTTAAGGTCTTCTATCTAAATATTAAGTACAGCTGTCTGATTTTACAAGATCAGATAAGATCAGAGCACATGACAGAATAGCTATGGGCTAACAATAATTTCTGGTCTTCACTGAAACTCAATCAAGTGTGGTAATAGGAGAGAAATCACCCAGATCTCCTCTATTACTAGAGAAAACATTTCTGTGAAATACTTAAGATCATATGAAGTTTTTACGAACAGTAATTGCTATTAGACAGAAAGAATTAACACACAGTACAAGGTGTTCTATCATGTGATTACTTGGATATTAACTGTACTCAGACTACTGAGTTTTACTGAGGGTCAGGGGGAATGTGGGTCTATCATGTTCCAGCATTCCTCCAAAGTGAAATCTGCCCCTAGCAATAATTCTTATGTTCTAGTATCACCAATGGCAGTAAAATACTTTTGCTATTTAGGTCACTGAATTTTCAAGCAGCAAAGGAGCCCATAAAACAATCAATACTGTCCCATTACGTACTCATTTCAACATGTTCTTCCATGCACGGAAATCCTGAATAGTGAGGAGAGTGTGCTGCAGTAAGGAGCAATACTTAACAGTATTCACTCACTGTTCTACAGTACTATAGGGGCAGTGACAAGGCTACAAAAACAAGTATAAAATGATGTCCTTTGCCTACAGAGGTCATAAAAAGCATATTCCATTTTTCCTGCTACATATTCCCTTCTTGAGATGAGGCCAGCATCCACAGATATGCATAAGCCTTAACAGTATTTCTCTTTTGCTCTTCCCACTCGGTCACCCTCAGCAGAAAGTGCTCTAATAGTACCATCTAGTACTATTAGATATCTAGACAACCATCCATACCCACTCTGTTACCTCCAAAACCACAGAAACAGTTGCATATGGGAGGGAACTACTGAATCAGATTACACAATCAATATAATTCTGATGAAAAATAAATTCTAAGAACTGCTTTGAACTTCAGCCTCAGGATTTGGAAACTGAACAAGCTTGGTCCAATAAATACTTAGTAGGAATGCTCTAAAAGCATTCCATTTTAGCTCTACAAATTATTCTTAGCTACACATCATACTCTAATGCAATTTCCCTTTGCTGTTTTTTAGGGATTGTTCTTCTGATTAAATCCAATTTTTATCCTTATAGGTCTTTCCAGGGAAGCAGAAGTTGACTTGGAAACGATTTTCTTTTGTCTCAGGTCTTTCATTTTTCAAAGCGCAAGTGGTAGGTTTTCATATAAAAAATAAGGCTGTTCACACCTTCAAGTGCAATTTCACAGTCCAAATTCAGGCATACTGGTATAAATCCATAGAAATGCTATTAACAGAATTACAATAGAGACACATGTTGGTATGGCAACAGGAAAAACGTTGTTTGCAAGCTGTAATTGCTTAAAATCCCTACACAACCCTACTTAACTTTGCACTGAACAGTTTTGATACTTACCAAATCAACACATTTTAATTACAGCCAACCTATAGCAAAAGCTACTAACCCTTTCCACTGTAAAGACATTTTCTTCTGAAACAGCCTAACTTCAGCAGCCACATCTTTACTGAGCTCTTAGACTTCAGCTGAAATTCCCAACTCTGATACATTTCAGGTTGCATTTCCCAGACTCATCACTATCATATTTCAGAAAAAATAATTCTGTTATTTCAGAGCAAATTTAAGAGAAAACCTGAGTTTACCCATACTAGATATTCTAAGAATTTTTTACTTTTAAAGTTACAGAAATGAACAAATTTATACTTTGGATTCCATAATTTAAAACTGAATGGGAAGGAAGGTAACAATACATCTCTCTGACATTAAAACATCTTTTGTCACCTCTGAACAAAAGTTCACCCACGTTATAAACTTGAAAGAATTCAGGAACTTTGCCAGTCACTAAAGATACTAGACATTCTTTGCAAAAATTCTAAGGTTACTGTACCATGTTTGTGTGGTGGGGTTTTTGGTAGTAGGGGGTGGGGCTACAGCAGTGGCCCCTGTGAGAAGTTTCTCAAAAGCTCTCCTGGCTCCAAGTCAGACCTGCCTCTGGCCAAGGCCAAGCCAATTAGCAACAGCAGCTGCACCTCTGTGATAATAGGGTGAGGGGGAAGGTGTTTTTAAGATGTGGTAATGCTTCTCAGTGTCCCACTCTGTTACGTGTTGTTGTTAGTGTCTGAATTAGTGATGTTCTTTTCCTTCCCCTAACAAGTCTCTGTCTTTTGCCCATGACCATAATGGGTGAGTCATCCTTCCCTGTCCTTATCTCAATTCCTGAGCATTTTGCTTTATTTTCTCATTCCCATTCCTGAGGGGTAAAGAGTGAACGTGCAGCTGCATGGTGCTCAGTTGCCCTCTGGGCTCAAACCATGACAGTTACTTAGTGTTATAACTGAATAAATGTAGTCAGTATCTAAGTTTATACCATATGTAAAACAAAGAGTCATATTTTAAGATCAAACATAGAGATTATCATAATATTTATCAGTGTTTAATTATCCTAATAAAATGTAGGAAGTTTTAAATTTTCATTCCTAATCTACAAATAAGGTGTATTTGAAAACAAATAGCTAAAAACCCTCAACCACCATTACTTGCTGAACATCTTCTGAAATTCCCTTCCCCCCTTTTCTTCTACATCAGAAATATGCACAAAGTCATGAACCTTGAAACTCAACATATAGGAATACAGTAATTCTTTGCTTGGTAATATTTATGTTTCTCTTGTTCTTATTTGTGTAAGTAACATAAGTACATAATCATCAGTGTATTTAACATTGTGGGATTATTTTTATGACAGAACATACATTATTGAGAAATGATGTTTCAAGAATGTAGTAAATAAGTCAGCCCTGTAAGGCTAAACCCTCAGTCATATGGGACATTATGCAAAGCAGAAAGATAGCAACAAAAGTAAACGGACTGAGACCTGTGTATTTTAGGACAAGTTTGCAATAAACCCTGGTAGCACAGCTTCTTGCTTCTCCAGGGTACTCTGGTGATGAATTTTTCCACAGCTGAGTTTAAGTATATTTAAAAGTGAACAGTAACAACTACGATTTTTCCACATCAAATAGCTTAATTGTAGTGGGCTACGGATTTTGTAGTAAGAATAGATACAAAATAGGATTTTAGAATTAGTTAGCTGAAAATCAGAGTGAATCTCTTACATGAAGTGAGCCACAAACCCCACAGCTTTTAACAGAAATATTAGCTATTCTAACATTCACTTCTTATCCAGATTGTGCTGAAATCCAGGCATAACTATTAAACAGATTGATTTATTTATTTAAAGGAACAAAAGGATAGATAATACTCTTCCTACCACATGTGGGAAACAGTACAGGCAATTAGATATTTTCTAAGAGGAACACTTGGACTCTTCATTCCACATACCATTTCCCACTTCCCAGTCTGAAATTCGTCAAGACACCAGATACTGCCACTGAATGTTTCTGAATACAGTTAAGTTTTCATTACTAGAGTAAAAATCAGCTTAATGCAAAACACAAGGTCTCATCTCTCTCACATATCAACTCTTTACCCTACATACTAGAGAAGATAATAAAAGATATAGGTATTGTCTTTATACTTGTGTGGATTAGAAATTCTGCCTACACTAAAACTGGATTCTAAGGAATATTCTGCAGTCAAAGACTTGTAACCAAGTAGAGAGGTAAGACATATGCTAACTCTGCTCACAAAGTTTTGCTGAATTAAAAAACCAGCCGTTTAAAACCTTCCATTGGTCTAATATACTTACCTTTGTATTTTTAATATACCCTTCACAACTCTACCTTATTAATTAGACTTTAGGATCTTGCACTATCAGCTCTTTAACTGCTCCAGCAATTAGCCTGTTCATAAACATTTCTCTGAAATACCCTTGATTTCGTTAATACTACTTATTTATAAGAAAAACATGTTATTTTGCATTTTTCCATATGATTTGCTCTCACTCACATGGACAGACTAGGAAAGACAGATTACATGGATTTCTGATATTTAAGTATAATCAAGATTGACCAGACAGTATTGTCATCTTTCTTCTTTATCCTTCTGGACTATTTACTACATCCCATTGAGGTTTTCAGATTAAGTTCCTTGAAGCAACATACTGGTTCATTTTTTCTATAGTACTTTTCATAGAAGTATTCCATCAACCAGGGGGAACTTCTAAATGTTACTGTAACAATGATTTTGAAAAATTACCTGATAAAAAGACATACTGCATTTTTAAGAGCGAATGGATGGCTTTGTATTCACCTACCTTCATATTTACATCTGCTCCGTTACAGACCAAAAGCTCTAAACACAGTGCTCCATGTGTTGATGCAGCAGCAAAGTGCAAAGGTGTAAAACCCTTCTCATTCATTTGATTTACATTAGCACCGCAGTCTATGAGTTCATTCACTACAACATCTTGTCCGTTGTAGCAAGCTACATGGAGAGGAGTATTTCCATAGGCATTTGGTTCGTTCATCTATCAGAGAAAAAAAATCCCAAGGTTAGCAGGAAAAAACCTGTACTGCTGCAGCACTTAATTATGACAATGAAAAAACTCCTGTCATGAGACAAATCCTCCATTATGTTTTGGAACTCTCCAAAATGAGAAATGAAAAGGAAGTTCTGGATGTAGTAATTTGACTGAGAATTGTGTACCAGGGAAGAGCATGATGGCTTTACAAGTGAGCCAGCCTCCTCCAACTGTCTCCATACCAGTTTCCTGTAAGCAGTATGCAACTTGACAGAACATGCATATGGAAAAAAAGTCAACGGTGGCAATTTGCACAGACACTACAGACTAAGCACAGGATGGACCTCTATCGTTTTTCAACAGCATTTGTGGGTTTCCATTAAAAACGGAGGCCAAAGTGACTTTTTTTCCAGGAGGGTGGGTGTGTGCAGGCACGTGTGTGTGTGCGTGTGTGTATACAGAAGTAGAATTTGTTGCTATGCACAACATGAATTCTGATCTACTTCTCAAGACAGAACTTTGGCAACATCCTCCAGTCTTGTAAGACTAAAATGTGATGCACAATGAAGATTTTTTACAGTTTCACGGCTTGCTGTTAACACACTTTCTACATACACATACTGTACAGCCTTTTAATTTATTTTGTATTTCAATATTAATATGGCCTTCCTTAGTATCAAAGTTTCTCAAAATTTTTAGTATATCCCCAAACATACAGGGTTTGAGAAAGTCAGTCTATATTTTACAAATAACTGAAGCAAATTTCCTGCAGTTTAAAAAGGATTGTGTAGCAAAGCTAGGAACGGAATTCCTATTTCCTGAGTTCCAGTCCAATGAACAAAACATCTACTAAATACAAATTTATTTCCAAATAATTATGCAAAATCTGCAAAACTCTTAAGTTACTTGAGGGAATGAGGTTTTTTTAACCAAAAAAAAAAAAAAGCAAGCATGTGAATGTGAAGTTTTGGAAATATTATTTTCACTATATCCCAACTTACCCATAAATAAAAAGTGTGCTACAATATTAACAAGAGCATTTCAAACAAACAAAAAAAAGTATCACTTCGTTTTATTCCTACTTACATCAACTCCCAGATCTAGAAGATATTTGACTACACTGATCATCCCACTAGATGCTGCAGCATGTAAGGGTGTATATGATTTCTTGTCTTTGCATGTCACTTCAGCTCCATGGGCCACAAGTAATTTCACAACTTCAATATGACCTGAAAGAATTAAAAAGAATAAAGCTGCATTTTATATTAATGAGCACAAGTTTACAAAATTAATCATTGTACCATTGTTTATAACACAAACAAGACATTATTCATCTGGACCTAATCTGGCAAATAAATAATTGTTCTTGTATTCTAATTGTATCCTGAACTATAAAAGCAACATAAAATATTAATCTCTGAAAGTGAGTATTTCAACACACCCCCTCCAATAATCATAATTTTTATACCACAAAAATAAACTTGTATGTTAAAAAAATAATTTTGTCTTCTGCTTACACAGAAGGATTTTTTGGGAAGATGTGAGAACTATAGAGGTGAAATAACTCTAAGTACTAAACATTTACTGCAAATTTCTGTTAACAACTTGAGAGAGAATGTGACTATCAAGTCTGACACCTTCACCTCAACTGCAAACATGCCTAGTAAGGTTTTCAAGGCCTTCAACATGAATTTTGAAAAAATTACACAAACATGAAAATAAGAAAATATTCTATTTTTAAGTAAATATATATACCCCCCAAAACCAACTGCCTTTACTTGCAAAGCCTTTAAAATGTTGACCCAAATCATACAGGATTTAGCAAATTTCTATTTTCAAAACTGACTCAGGCCTCTGAGGAACCATAGCCTTCTGAAAGCACCAACTATTATTCTAAGTCACTGGGAGGAGGGCAAGAGTCAAGTGGTTTCGTGGGGAAGGGATGACCTGGGAGAAGTTCCAGGTAGGAGGGTGGAAAAGGGAAGGGAGCCCACCCTGAAGCAGCAGGCAGTCATTCTCACTGCCAGCTTTGTGGCTGGGCCAGGGGCCCCAACACCACATTGCTGCTGCAAAGGGCAACCAGCTTTCACCTTCACCGTGCTCACATGCTCCCCCCACTAGCTTGCACGTACATAGTTGTGACACTGCATGCTAAGAGAAAAGCTATGAAAATGGGGCAGTCAAAAATGGTCATTCTTGCTCAGTTGTTAATTTAACTGCCAAACAAGCCAATCACCGAAAACACACAGATAATCATGACAAAGTCTACAGAGTGAAGGAGCACACTTGAGTTAAACAGACATTTAGTGCCTTACCTTTCTAAGTGACTCATACAAACAGATGTAAGATTCTTTGTTTTACCTTTCCAGTGACACCCTTACCTTAGTTAGAAAAGTGGTGAGGGACACACTGAATACTTACGCTTATCCAGTCAGACATCTAAGCAAAAAGTATCATATCCCAGCATAAGAAGTGAGGGTCTTTGCTTTTTTCAATGACGAAGAGAATTTGCAAAAGTTTGACTAAGAAATGTCTACCCAAAGGAGTACAGAAAAAGCTACTTCGATAAACATTCAGTCACCATGATACCTACTTTACGCTGCATGCCCAACAACATACAAAATGACATTTCATCTAGTTATACCGATCAGAAACACCAAGTTTACCAGTGCAATACGAAGTGCTGAAACATTTCACTTCTGAATTACTTCAATATTGTAGGAAAGAAGAGAAAGAGAAATGTAAACATGATACTCATCTTCTGACCCAAATATTAACAGGGACAAGAATGAAAACAAGCCCTATATGAGAGACAGAAGTACAGAAGATATGGAAAGCAGTGAAAGGGAGACACTGAACAGAACAGTGGCAGAAAAGATTTAAAGAGAAGAAAAAAACCCTGACCTGCATTGAAAACGCAAGCAGCAATCAGTGGAAGACACTCAAACAGAAGAGCAAGGTACTTGAAGTGGGAAGCGCTGAGTAGACATCCCGATACACTAATGAGGGCGACGCTAGCATGCAAGAATGAAAGTCCATTTTAGTCGCAGCATTGCAGCTAGACAGCAATGGAGCCGGGTGAAAAGCAGGAAGGAAGGGAAACAATGGATATAACCCTAGAAAGTTATTTTTAGTAGAGTGACGAAAAACGTAACTTCTTTAATATTCTATGGTCAGTTTTATATGGTGGCAAAGCTTTAAGACTGTCTTCAAACAACTGAAGCAGTGTCAAATGGCCCTAAATTGTGAGAACGTCAGTTTTTTTTCCTTGTTTGAAGACTTTCAAAAGCTTTTTCTACTCTATTGTCTGCAAGGATATTTAGATTGATCAATGTCAGATAAATTACATTTTTCCCACCCAAACACTGTTCATTAACAGAGTTTCCTATTAATAGCCTATGAAATAGCGCTGACTAAAACTGGAATAAATGAGTTTATCTGAAAAATAGAAGACTGACTTAGGTGAGCAAAAGCCAGAAAACATGTCTGTTTTCTCACTGATGCTCATCAAATCTCTGCCATCTCATGCACAAGTTTCATTCCACAAAATTTTGCAAATAATCACCTTGAATAAGGTGGTTGGACAGCCTATCACAGACACTACTTTGCATATGTAAGTAGATTACCAAATACTAATACAAAAAGTCATAAAGAACATTGAATCAATAATGAAGATTTTTTTTTTACTTCTCAGTTTCAAGTACTGGTATCAGTACTCGAAGTACAGTATCAGACAGCTTCAAATTACAAAAGTATTAATGCTGTGACGATCACTTCATAATTCACTGACACACTCAAGTCTTTTCTTTTGAAGACAGCTCAACAGGGACCTGTTGTTCCTTTTCACATTTCACATATGGATTTCAGAGTCTTATTTTAGATTGCTATTGGATTACTTCAGATTTGTATTGTCAGGGATGTAAGACTAATGTCAAACTGACCTGAAACACAGAGCTGTGCAAAGACAAGTTAATAATTCCACTTTTATGTGAATCCAGATGTTTGTGAGAAGATCACTTTTACAACCATCGAGAACTTATGAACAAGCCTTATAAATGTGTGGTTTTGAATTTGTAAAGACCAGAATTCTCTGTCCATGGACCAAAGCACATTTCACAAGGAACAAATAATTATGGAACCCCAAAACTCAGGGTAAGACTTTTGGCAACTGTATTTCATAGAATCACAGAATGGTTTAGGATGGAAGGGACCTTAAAGACCATCCAGTTCCAGCCCCCCACCATGGGCAGGGACACCTTCCACTAGCCCAGGTTGCTCAAAGCCCCGTCCAGCCTGGCCTTGAACACTGCCAGGGAGGGGGCAGCCACAGCTTCTCTGGGCAACCTGTGCCGGTGTCTCACCACCAGGAAAGAATTTCTTCCTTACAACTAAAGTAAATTTACCCTCGCTCAGTTTAAAGCCATTACTCCTTGTATTTAAATACGCACTGCCTCACATGCTATTTCTCTTTTATTTTGGTCAGAGTGTATGTTTAAAACGATATTTTCACTTTCAGGTTACTGCTTCCATTTGCTCTTCCCTGAGAAGACTGGAAAACATTGCTTGAATAAATGTAACAATTCCAAAGCAGTTATATAAGATACTCAATGCCACAGATGAGAAATATGTTTAATTAGCAACCTTAAGTCTGTTTTTAAGAGCCCCTCCCCCCCCCGTACACATTGCACAGCATTATGCTTATAAATAAAGTAATTCTCCAACTCATAAAATGAGCATGAATACAAAAATGCATACTGATGGCCATTTTGCCCAAGATCAGACCTCCAAGGCAGAGTATCCTAGAATTAGAGATATGAACGTAATGAGTCCACGTAATTTCCTAGTTTATATGTGTTTATTTTTTGCTTTGATATCAGATACTGTAAAATTAGTTTGTTTTACTCAGGGAAGGGGTAGTACAGAAATTACTCTCCTTGTACATTAACTTAAATGTTTGTCAAAAATACATATTGCTCCTTTATAAATCATATATATATATATATATATATATATATATATATATATGTATGTATGTATGTATGTGTAAAGGTTTTCACCAAGACAGTTATTCCAAGTAGTTTCTTCCTCTTATAATTGTGAACGAAGATGTTGACATCTTTAGATCACCTCTGGTAAAAAAAGCTGCCATAAGTAATAGGACCATTTTATCTTCCTGACTGTTCGCCAAGTTTCATAAGATCGTATATTAGGCATATAGATATATATTTTCTGAAGAATTAAACATTTCGGAAAATGCAGATCATCAAACATAACAGGAGCAAAAAATTACATATAATGAAGTCTTATTTCCGAATTTCTTCTTATTTCTGAAGAAATTCCCAAGCATGCAGATTCATACAATACCTATCCTACTGCTTTTATTCTTCTCCCTTGATTGGACAAAATTATGAAGCAATAAGCTAAAATACTGAAGAATGATTAAGACCATGGAATCATCTCAACTGGTTTCCTCCTGAAATTGATACTGAAACTTAATTGTCCACTGCTCATATACGACACATTCCATGTGTTCAAGGGGGTTTTTAAACATTTTCTGGAAGTTAAAAGACACGTTACGTTTTTTGGCTTCTGAACTGGTACAACATATTCTGCAGCAACAAATACAATCTGCATGTGAATTACTGAGAAACAAAGTGATTGGCTAAAGCTAATAAGTCTTTTTCAGTGTCAGTCTAGAACTCTTAACCTGCATTCTCCAGGATTCAATTTCACTTTCACTTTCAATTTCACTTTATATTGCTCATTTTAAATGAGCCTTGAGATACAAAGCTCTACTATTTATTGTAGTTATGCTGAAGAAAACTATTCCTAACACTTAATAAAATGGAAGTCTGATAAAAGGCAATGAAGTACATTACTCTGATAGTACTGTCAGTGCATTGATCAATATCATGAGAACAATAATTATCCACTCCTGGAATAAGAATGGCCATGCAAGAATTAGGAGTTTTAGAGATGAAATATTCTTCTTTTAGAATACAAACCCCAAAGCTGGTGTAGATCCTCTGTTCCAGGTGCCCCTTGTATTAATTGCTTACTTTGTATTTAACAACACTGAAGAAGTTTTCACTTGTGATTAGACATAGTTCCTTCTTTTTAAAAGACAAAATCACTTTTCTTCTTCCAACAAATTGCTCTTTTTCACCACAAAAACACATTTACAAGGCAATTTGAAGTACACTATTAAAGGTTTTCTGGCAGACACACAAATAACCTCAACACTTAAAATGTAAGTATTTTTCCTAGAAATATATAAAACCATTCAACATAAGGCGATTTTTTTTTACAGTAGTAATCAACTGAAATGTATGTACATACCCATATATGCTGCCCAATGTATAGCTCGTCTGTCTTTCTTGTCAAATGCATTAATATTGGCCCCTCTAGACAACAGTAAGCTGACCATCTGAGATAAACAGAAAGAAAAAAAATCCTCTAGTCCTAATAGAAAATTCTGCTTAAAGTTAGACAAAGAAAATCATAGGAGAAAATAAAAATATGTGTTTTCAAAGGATTTAAATGTGTTGTTTTTTGAATATTCCATAAGCTTCAAAAAACTGGTTGCCCACCTTGGCAGCAATAGTGAAGTGACAGTAAGGAACAGGAAAAATCCATGTCGAAACAAACATTTCTCAGTTAAATATGGCAAAGTTGTGGAATATTTGAAGTCTTCAGGCTATTACTAAGGGATTCACTAAAAGCAAGCCTATCGCAAATTTGCCTCTAATTACCTATACACAATTACAATGGGAATTTCTTAGCAGTCATTTTTCAGGGCTTGAAAACTAGTGAGTTAAATCTTATTACATGTATTTCCTTCACATTTCAGTGACAACATATTCTGTGTGCTCATTATCTACTGAACAGAAAAAAAAATCTGCTTTTTTCCATTCTAAATGCATCTATTACTGGTTTACTTAACTCAGGCACATTTGCTTCTGTCTTAAGGTGAATGCTGTAATAACCTTCCAACTAAATGATGTAATTTCTATTTTCTACAACCATTCTGTACACAGACGCATACAAAAGACAAATTCAAATACAAAATAGGGGTTGGGATTTTTTGAGGGAATGGGGGAAACATGATTTTAAACTGAGAAACTAAACATCAGATATGTGAGGGACAGAATGATGAGTGGGAAACAAGCTAAAAAAACCCCAACTCTTACCTCAACATGTCCACTGAAGGCTGCATGATGTAATGCAGTTCTGCCTGCTCGATCAGACACATTTACGTTGCTTAGGAGAGGCACCAAAGCTTCAGCACATTTCACAGCTTTATTTGCAGCTGCTATATGTAGGGGTGTCTGCCAGTTTTTATCACGAGCATTGACATCCGCTGAATGCTTTAACAACACCTGAACAGCATCCTGAAAACATTTATTGAAAAAAACAAGCCACTTAGTAAAAATTTGAAATGCCAGCCTTAAATCTGAGGACAGTATAATGCAGTAGAACTATTTATAATTTGTTCTTTTGTAAACATCTTATGCTTTGGGATTCATACTTTACCATAAATCCAGATTTGGGGAAGCTCTTAAGAACATAAGCAATAAACTCCCTACAGGGTTCAAATGAATCAATTTTTTCCAGGTCTTTTATCCAGTTCCTTAAGCTGGCTGGCAAATTGTTTTGTCATCACAGCTAATTTCCAAAGCTCAATAAACCTTCTTCGGACTTCTTCCATTGCTAGGGTTTACTGAAGTACTATGAACTTACAATGCATTTTCATCAATTTGCCAAACTACTTAAAACTGTCAAAGTTCAGAAATGGCTAAGAAAAGAACAGCTTATTAAACATATGTTTAGAGAACTACAGATAGAATAGAACATGGTCACAAAAAGTTTCAACATACACTGTTGCAAAACTCCTGAAAACCGTTTAAAAACGTTGCACTGAATTCCATCTCTCAAAAGGATTATTCATTTCCTTTTGTTATAAGTACAAGCTGTGAAAAATTGACAAACAAGAATAATTCTTACAGCAAGAGAAATAAATCCTGTTAAAATATATGCACACAATTGGAATGCATTAAAAAAAATCTGTTATCAACTACGAATACTGTATTTTACAACTCCGTGACCTTTCCACAACTCACTAATTGCTATCAGTGACTTCCAACTCAAACACTGAGCACACCAAAAAATGGTTGGCACTTTGAACTTAAGACGTTACCGCAAGTAACAGAAATTTTGCATTATGTTATGGTACAACAGCTAGGTATTATTCTCAGCTATGAGCAGAATGCTAAGGGACACTTAAATCTATTTATTACAATAAATTGTATTTAAATTCTTAAATTTCTTCTATGGTCAATAAAAAAAATAGGAACAAAACATAAAAGCATCATAGACTTAATTTAAAATGAAAAATGGAATAACTTCTCAAAGAAATTTAAGCAGATTTAGTATGTTAAAAATCTAATAAATATTTTGATTTTTTGTCTTTTTTGAACCAAATACTAAGAAAAACTATAATCAGAACAAGGAAATTTTAGAACATCTATTACCCCTTTTGCCAAAGGAAGCACAATAGTACTAGTATAAAAATAATGTATCTTCTGTGCATAAGCATTGATGAATTTCAAGAATTACTGAATATGCTTAGGGTTGGGTTATTTTGCAAAGTACACCAGGTACACAAACATAAAGGCCTGAAGCATGACTGTCTTGACACGAAGTTGCTTGAACTTGCACAGTTGACAGCTAAATCCATAATTTCAACTGGTTTGCATGTTTCAATGTCCTTGTTCAATTGCAGCTGTTCTTGCTTCAAGAGTAACTTCAGATGCTTTACTGAATCAAGAGTTTTTTCATTACAGCTTTTTTCATCTCATGCCCAAACGCCATGTATGTCTGTCAGCTGGAGAACAGTGCCTACACCACATATGTGGGCTCCTATGAGTTACTGTGTTTATGAATAGAAAATTCTGACAAGCACCTATCACTGCCTTTTGGGCACACAGTCTGATTGGGTTACATGTGTAGTTTGCCTTTGGTTAGTATTTTGTTTAAGTATTCCACATTTAAAAAAATATGACAATGGTTGCATTTCTTGAAGTTATAATTTAGGTCCAGTTTGTCTGCAGCACTACTCTCTGCAAACGTTACTGATATAAGGAGTTTTTATTGTCCCTCAGCTCTGAAGAATGCAGCATTTGGTGCTTTAGTCAGCTCCCAAAGGAGCAGCCTAAAAATACCTCAAGAAGAACAAATAACATTTGGGAATAAGGCATCCTTGAAGATTCATTTTCAAACAGTTTTGAGTAACAGAATCTCCACATAACTTAGCTATTAATGCCAGTGACAAAATATTGCAAATTTATCCAGGGAATTCAAAAGTAAAAACTGAAACAAGGCTTGTTTAGGCAGTTCATGGATCAAATATTTGAAGTTCAGTGCTTGTCATCACCAAAATATTCAATTCCATTTTCTCAAACAAAAATTTACACAGAATCTTTAAATAACCTTTATTTTTTTGAGACATACTGAAATAAGCATTGATTTGATTCAGGATCTCAAAAGGAGGTAAGTTTTGCATAAACTGTTCCACATAACAAGGTCAGCATTTCTCTGTTTTGATCTTCTGCAGGCTTTTAAAAATTTTTATTAGGATATCAGCAATAGAGGAATGTTAACAAATTAATTTCTTAGATTACTATATTCTCACAACTGTGTAACTGGTAGATTTCAATAAAGTTTCTACATATTTAATTTATAAAATTTAAGTGATTTTCAATACTATCATTACTCATTAATTGCTTTTTTGAAAAAAGGATATTTGCAGGCCTTATTGAACCATTTATTTCCTCAATGCCTGAACAGACATGCATGTAAAAAAAGGACAAAATGCAATTATTAAGCTGTAAAAGCTGTACTAGGTCTTAGTTCATCCCTACTTCCCTCATGCTGAACCATTCTGGTTACCTTAAGAGAAGTAAACTGGACTTGAGAACGCTGCATGCAGAATCCTCTGCTAGGGAAATGGAGGAGAGAAGCGCTAAGAACTGGAAGGTTATAGTTTTCGCCCTTTCTTCCTATTGAGACATGTGATACATATACACATATCCTCAACAGGTCAAACAAACTGTTGCAAAAATGTTCTGCAATTCCAAACGCATGGAGTAGATTCACTTTGTAAAAACCAAATAAAGAACAGAAGGCCATTTGAAATGTCTTATTTTACACAAAGCAGTCAGGAAAAAAAGAAGCAGCATACCTCACTACAAGATGCTACAGCTCTGTGTAAAGGAGTCAACCATTTGCTGTCTTTGGCATTAACTCTAGCTCCTGTAACAAAAAATAGGAACAACAGAGAAATTTGTAATATATTTACAAAGACTTAAATATTTGCAAGTACAGAGATAGAACTACTGGAAGATACTTATTCTAGGCTCATTAATACAGAACAATGCCAAAAATGGAAAGGAGTCTCTTCTCCAGCTGAAGTCCACCCTTTGAGGAAATTCTTTTAACACTGCACCCATAATACTCTTTCAAAGTGTACTCATCTTTTAAATTAGGTAATCCTCTATAATCTTTTTCACTTCCAAAGGTACATAAAAGACTGTTGGATTAAAAAAAACCAGACTCCTTGTTTTCATCCAGCAACAAAAATCTCATCCTTTCCCACTACAGTTGAAATTCTCCATTAAAAAAAAGAGAGAGCAGCTACATTTACTCCCAGTGCCTCCAGTTGCCTTGTGGTTGGCGAGTCTGATGCCTAAGTGTATAGAATGATGCTGTTCCTGTCCGCAAGTGTATAGAAACAGCTGTTCCTGCTCAAAAGAAAAATGTTCGCAGAAACATCTGTAAGGAACACAAGCCGGGTTTGGATTTAAAATTTTGTTTAAATAATAAATATAATAATAATAAAATAGTAAAAATAATGTATGTATACATGTATATATCTGTGTGTATGTATACACATATATATAATCTTGGAGGCATTTTTTATACCTTGAGTGGAAAATTAGCCATCTTTATTTGAAGACTGCTGAGATGTTACAGAGATGTGATAGCTTAGAAAAAATGTTACTGTTTTGAAAAAATAGTTTGGAAATACTGCTGGAAAGAGTTCAGAGCAATACATGATATCACACTGTAACATTAATGCTACATGGTCAGAGCTTATTACCTTCTCAGGCTAAATGTAATATTGTTACGTCAAAATCAACTTAAATTTTTTCTATACAAAGAATAGAAAAGGATGGAAGGTGATAAGTCAAAACGTCAAGCAGGCTGCTGGTCAGGGTACTCAGATGAGAGACATGGTATTTTGATCCAAGTGTCCTAGTTCTGCACCAGCAAAGAAGTCTCTCCCAGTCCAGCTGAACATCCTGACCAAGAAACTTAGCAGTCTGCACAAAAACGTAGTTCTATATTCTAAGCAAAGCAAAGATATGAAGTCAGTTCTGAGTTAAACAGGTTCTAGTCAATCCATCCCTTTCAGGCTTAAGAACACAACATGGAAGCTGATGCTGGATCCAAACTCCCACTTTGACCCTAGGTCTTCCAAGTGCCACACAGAGCCTGAGGTCTAACTGCTGGCTACAATTTCAGGGCTTCCCTCTTTCCTTATCCAAATTTCAGAAGTTTTGGGTGTCAGCCTATTTTCCAAGTTCAAAAGTTTTTGAAAAATAAGTTTTAAAGAATGAGAAGAAAGTCCATTTGAAGAAAACTTCTAAAACCTAACAAAAGTTTGAGATGTAAGCTTACCATAAATATCTGCTTTTGCCAACCATCATAAAGACCTAATGTACGGCACCATATCATGTACCATAACATAATGTACGGTATCAAGTTCTGCACAGAACTTAAGCAAAAAAAGAATGTGAGGATTCTAAAAGTCACCAGAAATGTCTTAGGATTTTTGGTAACCCTCCCCAAAAGACTACCTGAATTATCAGTAAGTGATAATGTAATCAATGTATTTCAAATGCATCCGTAATTCTTGTCTTCCCGGTTATTATTAGCCACACATTGTAAAAACAGATGAGAAAAACAAGAGCTAAAATGGTACTCCAAGATCCACCCAACTTTACATCCACAGCCAACAACCAAGGAATGAAGACTTTCAAGGTCTAAGTGATTTCTATTTCTAATTTTAGGATACAAATCTCTTTGAAGTGTTTTAAAGGAATTAAGGGTCACTAAGTCACTGTCCTCAGGAAAATGCATTTGCAAGATTTGAATTCAGGTCAGATCCACCCAGGTGATGAAACCTGAGAAAGAAGCAGCACCATACCCAGCAGAAGGGGAGAAATGCATGCTTCCACTCCAAGGAAGCAGCAGTTACCTAAGCTCTAGCAAAAATGCACGTAGAGTCCAAGCCATTATTATGGGTTCAGGCAAGCTGTTCACTGACAATACTGGTACTTTAAAACACAGCCTAAAAATCACATCAGAAGAGAGCAGGAATAAATACAAAAAGATCTTGGACAAAAGGTTTTCCCGGTGGTAAGTTTATCAAACTTGCTAGGTCTAAAGGAAAAGAAAATCTTAGTGTTGTTTTTGGTAAGAAAGAAAAACAGCATTAGCCAAAGAAATGCCTATGGAAGTCTGAAGTGGTATCTAGAAGTAATGTAGTCCTCTCAAAAGAACAAAATCAACACAGTAATATCTGGCCACCACTTCATAACTGATCTTCTATCCAAAGAAGCAAAAAAGCCTAGGTCTAGTACATCCCAAAGTTAACTTTTCAAATACACAAAAAATTTGTAGATTCTCTGACAAAAAAAAACCCAAAGTTGACTTTTGACAAAAGATCTTCTAAATCTCTGATGGTCTTAGACGAACCACCAACTTTGTTTTTTGCCCCCACAACAAGCAACTCTTAATGGAGTTCCAGAATTGTTAGACTGAAAGAAAAAGTTTTAAAGCAATAATCAGAAGAGTACTACCAAAAACCTTGTATCCGCTATTAACATGAGAATAAGAAGATCTATAGCTCTAGATAACGTTAAACAAAATAATATTTTAGATTAACATAGAGATACTTCCCCCAAATTTCTCCAAGGCAGCATGCTGCCAAGAACTATTTAAATTTCATAAAACAGCTTCTCAAAACAGCCTTGTATCTGAAGGCATAATCCTCCTCTAGGCTGTTCTTAATTACCTAGCACATGATTTGGAGAAAAATACTACCATTTCTCTCCCCACCTTCAGATGCATTCCATGTGACATAAAGCTCCCTCATACCTCTCATACTCCTACCATGCAACAATGAGGAAGTTTATAGCCTTCATCCTCTGGGTTAAAGCTCTACTCCAGACAATTGCAAATAAACATTAGAAAATATATTACACCTTTATTGCTTAAAGATGATTTGCTTCACTGTTTGCTTAAGACAGTTTGAACACATGCACATATATAATTCCCTGTATAACTATGCCGATGCAATATTATCTCTGTGAAGCTCAATCTGCTGACGTGTTAACCAGGGCATTTCTCACATTTCAAATGCCAGTCATGCAGCAGTTTGCTCTTCCAAAGCACAGTGCAGTGTACCTCAATCCCCAATGTGCAAATAAAAAAACAAACCCCCCCAAAAAACCCCACCACACTGGATATTCCAGATTTCAGAGGGCTGGTCTCAACATTTATTAAAACTGCTCAAATATTTCATTTGTTTAATGTAAAATTTCATATATTTAAATACGTTTAATGCCCTAGAGCTTGAAGGAAAAGGATTTGGGGGCTTGCCAAAGATATCAAATAAAAAACTACAACACAAACACTCATCATCTTTGCTTGAACTTAAGAACTGATTATGTAAATGATACTCCCCTAAAAGTACACCTTCCAACCAAACCAATTTGTTCTTCCATGGTGGTGCACTAAGCCGAAATATTAAACAAGATCTTCCCTTTCATCACCAACTTTGCTAGTGCTGCCTACTAAAAGTTCACACATCTAAGGATTTTTGCTCTGCAAAACCGGGGGGGGGTGTGTGTGGGGTGTGTGCAGGAGAGAATTATTATGTATCTTTCTTTTCTCCTCCTTGATTCTTATATTTCATGTTGTATTCACAAGACTGACAATTAGAAAGACATTTAATAAATTTAGTACAGAAGCTACTAAAAAACCCTCAGTGATACTCACTTTTAGCAGATTTATGTTCCAAATGCCACATTTTCCAACTCGATACATATACTGATTTACAGAATGATTCTGGAAGCTTTCATTATAACAGTCCATATCTGGCAACTGCACATTTAAATGTGCTATTAACCACCAACACCTGGACTTATGTTTCTGCAATCCACTTGCTACTTCACTGGTGTCAATATTCTTCACATTTGAATAAGAGCTAGCATCTCAACCATCTCTTGGAAGAGATAGGCAATGAATGACTGCGCAGGAAATGCTTCAAGGAACAGCCACACAACTCCTCCTTCATGCATGAAGTGCCATATAACTATATACAGCCATGTCTCGGCACATCACCTCTCATAAGAGCTTCTGCTGTGACTCTCTTCCCAAGCTACTCTGCACCAGAACTCTTCCTATTTGTAAATCTTCTCAGAAAGCCACATCACTTATGCATCACTACTTGGAAATAGATTCAGAGAAGAAATACAACAGAACTGACATGTCATTTTCATCGTTGCTCCCAATACTGACTTAAGTACTGACTTGCCTTCCACTGTTTTGCTTGTAGTGTGTATTTTTAGACTGCAAAGGATGGTATTTTCCTTTGTTATTGTACAAGATGTGCTAGCAACTGAACAATATCGTAATACAAGCAAATAAAGCAAAAGTGTTTTCAATCACATATGCAATACAGACAGCTGATGTTCAATATTTGAAGCTCTAAAACTGTTTATTTAAGAGTAAAAGACATAAATAAGATCTTTAGATTGCATTTTAGAAAGCTAACAGACTTTGTCTTAACAGCTAGGATACCAAAGTAATTTTATGAGTGATCTTTGCAGAAATTAGGAAGATCTCAGGTATAAATCACTAAGAATAACGAGCTGTCCTACCGTAATTGTTTTCTTAAGGGCTAGTATTAGCTTCAGAAATTCTTCCTTTTCAAATGATCTACTTTTTATCTAGAGAAGAGACTGTGGAAGTACTTAAAGTGTAGACTACACTATCTGTAAACTACACCAGGGAATGAACAGATGGAGAAGAAAACTTTTCCTTAGATAAAAAAAAAAAAAAAAAGTAAAAGTTTGAAAAGTAAAGAAGATTTGAGATCTGAATTGAAGCAATCAGTAACAGAAATCTAGGGTAATTTCCTATTGAAAACTTGGATACTTGGAAAATTGTTGCTACAGAAATAATAAATAATACCTTACTGAGAGAAAGTTTCTTCCTATTTATAAGCTAAATGCATAGTAGAGGATCTAGAGAATGGTGAAAAAAACCTGAGATGGACAGGACTGGAAAATCTTTTGATTAGCCACAATGATGCTTCAACAATGGTTTTTATTTTTATTGTTTAAAAAACAAACCAACACACCCCACCCAACCCCCCAAAACACATGGAGATACACTGACCACAAAAGGGAGGAAAACCACAATCAAGTCAAAGCCATCCTCCAGAACCTCACTGCCTTGTCAATATAACAAGTCCCTTTCCTTTCAGAACTTCAGAGTTTCTGCTGCATCTCAGCCACCACCTCCTTGAGCTTCAGAGAGCAACATGAGGTTTTCGGACTCCTTGCACTACTGAACGCTTCTATCTTTTCATAAGACAGCTTCATTTTCTCTCTCAAAGAGCATGAGAGCTATTTTCTTCACAGTAACGGACTGTTACTGCTGCCAGAGGGAAGCTAAGAGAGCTCGAAAAAGAAAACAGCAGACAACATCATTGTCAAAAGAAGAGGAAGTGGCCAAAAGGTACAGCTAGTGTAAAAGAAGCCACTGTGAAATGGCTTTGGCACATGGGTACACCTGCAATCCAAACAAAGGGAGCTTCATGCAGTTGATATTTTTGCAACAATGCCTTTCAGCAGCTGAGCTGTGCAACTGTCATTGCATGGACTTTTTAATACTTGCATAGCTTCAGAATTAGATGAAAGAAAAGCTGGTAGAGTGGAGTAACGTTGCAGGGTCTTTAATATCCTTCAAAATCTGTTATTACTGTAACGATAGTTTTCCAGTGTCAGCATGATTCTTACATTTTCCAGCTGACCCAGAGGAAAGCACAACAAAAACTCATGGCCTGCCAAGCCTTAATGAGACTGAGTTTAATCACACACTCTTGTATGCTGAGCTCCATGCAGTGAAAATTTTGGGTTAAACAAACAGAAACGTGTTGTGTTAATATTTAAGTATCAATGTAATATAAGAACGAAATCTATTCCAAAGAAAGCAACAGGTAATTCAGATGTTTATTTTCATGAATTACATTTATTTCAGTGAAAGCAATAATAGCCTACATGGTATTTTAGAGAAAACGCAAGAAAAAAGTTACTAATCAAACAAACACATACTGGGATCACACTAAGCTGTCCTGCTCCTCACATGTTAACTGACTGCAGAATAGATTCTGATGGCATTAAAAAAAGCATAGGACAAACAGAAAGAATTGGTTTTTTTATAAAGCAAGAAGCTTCTGCAGAACAATTCATCTGCAGGACTTAACTAAAAGAAGGGTTTGATTTTTTTAATCAGGATTTCTTGCAAAGAACAAAAAGTTAGCCATTCAGTTAAGACTTAATTATTTACTTTTCTACTTCTCAGTAGTTTGTCATCAAGTATTTACACAATTAAAGTCAGTGCAATTATGCAAAGTAGACATGTATTTGTGCACTAGGATGCAGAGTTATAATAATAATAATAATACAACTGTGATGGGTGTTAAGACTCTTCACAGGGTAATACAAAAAAGAAAATGCTTCTAAAATTATGGTTCTCAAATGACTAAAATACAGAATTTTGTTCCATCATTCTGTATATTATAAACAACCATCTTTATGCCTTTTTTTTTTTTTTTACTTACTGTTCACTTCCTTACCTAACAAATTTAGGAAGATAAACTGTTTACCTAGCTACAATCTAACAGGGAGAGATGATGTGAGTACTTAGACTTCTACAGACCATAATGGCAGGACGTTCATATCCTAAGGTGACAAGTTTTTTAGCATTCAGTGAAGCACTGTCTCAAGATGAAAAACAAAAGTCAATCTAAATGTCCAGCCCCAAACTGGAGTCACTGAAGCAATTTTCTTTCCTGTTCTGATTCTGTATCCAAACCATCACCTTCAGAGGTGAAAGACTATAATAGGAGAGGTCTCAGAACAACCTTGAGGTTTAGTGGGAAATTATATCAAGAATACAAAAACTAAGTGTGCTTTTAAGACTGAAAACTTACTCCACAAAAGTTTGCAAATAGGTTCAATCAGTTATATCTTCAGAATGTGTGACATGGGTTGCTTATATCTTCAGCAAAGTAAAATAAAGATATTGTAGCAGCAATGTATGATTGAAAATATATACTTGAAAGCAACATGAATCCCCTGGAGGGATATGCAAAAGATGTTCCAATCAAATTTAAAAAAACCTATGTCTAGGTAACATATGATACACACTTTTAACTAAGAATAGAGAATAACGAGAAAGAATCAGGTAAGAACCACTGAGTAGTGGAAAGATTAATACTGATTTTAGTAATTTTAAGATCCAGTTTGAAGAAAGACTAAAAAAAGTTAAAGGAAAGAGTCTTCGTGGGATGGCATGCACAACAGGAAAGCAGTAAAGTGGTTCCTAGTAACGTTCCAGCAAAACTGCATTAGATGACATTACAAGTTGCAAAGCCAAGCCCTCACAAGGTGAGAAATGCTAGGCTGAAAGTAGTCCACACTAATTTAATTTCTCGTGCAAGTATATTACGATATGTCAATTAAGGCCACATACAAAATTTTTACATGCAAATTTACTGCACAGAGGAGATTGTTGTTCAGAAAATGTTGTTTATTAAATAAACTATTTTCTCATTGTTCAAAAAGAGGCCTTGCAACATGGCAAGTACTCTTCAAACCTTGATGTGCTAACAGATGTTCTCTATTTGCTCCCTAATGCTCATCTATTATGACAAAATGTAACACTATACATCTGTCTCAAAGGAGAGATTTGATTTCCAGCTGAAACACAAGAGATGAATTTTCCATATCATTATGAAATGGAGAGGATAAATACACTTAACCTCTGTTCCCCATCTTCCAATTAAGAGAGTTAAAAGAAATATCTTGGCTTTTGCATTTTGAGAAACCTAGACCCAATTTCTCAGAGAAGTAGCTGGTGCAGCACTTCAGATACAGCTGTGAGTGCTCATAGTTCACAAAGCACAAAGATTTCAAATTCAGCCTTCAGAAATGAGGAAGACTAATTGGTCTGGTTTGAGCTGCTTGCCTAAAACCACAGCTTGCAAGAGGGTAATATACAGATTAGAGCCCAAGTACAGCACAGCCTTTCAAACTGAACAGCCTTAACACACAGACTTCACTTTCTCATCCTGCAATTAATGCCCTTCTTCATTCACTTACAAATGCATCAACAACTATCATCTGTGCCTCCTTCCCTGTACCACCCCTATTCCCAGCACAGCCTTCCCCTGTGAAATTCATGAGGCTGAGGCTGTGCTCCTACAGCAAGGGTGCAATTGAAGTCCACAGCATAGCACATGAACACAGCAGGGTTAAATTGATATTGCCTATACATTCCACACATTTCAAAGCTTTTTATCTTGCAACTATTTAATGCATTGTTTTGTGTAAGTAAATCTTGATTTTCATTAAATAAATGTTATCTGAGACATATCAATGCCTCCGTCTTCCTGAACAATCTGCAGACACAGGAGCACCCTACAACCTCTCCTGCATGCAACAGCTCAACTTTGGAGTATTTGTGCAGACCTAATTCTTAGTTCTTCACCACCTCCCACCTTTGTTGTCCTATTTTTCTTACACTCATGCCCAGGCTATGTGCCTAAATAGCATGACTAAACTTTCTTCCCCTAGTGCCATCCCCCAAATCAAGATCTTGTCTGACTAATATCTGAACTAGAATCTTGCTTCTTCCATAAGCCCTTTGTCTGAAAGAGAGATTTTCTTCAATCACAGTTCTGGTAACTGGACGCTGTTCACCCAAAACAGTCCAAAGCTTCACTCCCAGAAGTAACTGACTATAACGTTGCAGAATTTATAACATGGTTAGTTGTTCTGGGTTTTCGTTTGGTTTTGGTTTAACCACTGTGAAACCCCCCTCCCCAAAAGTTTCCTTAAAAGTCCAAGATGCCTTTTCAGAAGAAAGGGGTCATTATCTATTTTCAAGAGTTACCAGAACTTGGGTTTTTTTTTGTGATAGTGAAAACCAGCACCTTCTCAGAAACACAGGTGAACTCTTCTGGACAAATTATCACTATAGAATATTTCCACGAGAAATATATATATATATATATATATATATATATATATAAAAAATAGACATAATATGGTATTAATTAATTATAAGTATATATCATATTATATATAGAGTACATATATTAATGAGAAGATTATATCTTGCTAAATTATAACAAATTAAATTGTGCCTGACAATTTCAGTTGAAACTCTGGAAGTGACATCTACAATCTTAAAAGTGACATTTTCTTAAAGCAAAATTTGTTATTAAAGGTTGATGTGGGTGGGGGGACAGGTGTGTGGAAATAGCCAGCTCTGCACAAGTAAGGTGTGCCATTAAGCAAACTGAAGATTAACAGTTCTATGAGACTGTTACAAGTTTTAATCTTTCTATTTCACCTTAAAGCTCCATATCCTCCATACCATGAATTCAGCCTCAAGCTACCCGATTCGTAGATTTGTCCAAGACCAAAGACAATCAATTCAGTATCTCAGTCATGAAGCTCTTTCAGGTTTGGTTGTGGGGTTTTTTTTAATAAGACAGAAGTATACTGTTTTACAGAACTTACACTTTGTCTTAGTACAAATGAATAGAAAAAGAGACAAGAGATTTCTTAAATTTTCCAGCTGATTCCAATTACATTCTGTGCATTTAAGCTAAAAGCAAAGGATACTTAAAAATAATATAACCAACTCTGGATGCCATCTTTCATGTTCAACTTTACTTGTTTTTCTGAAGGCCATTTCAGAACCAAAGCAATGCCTAAATCTGATGAAATGACAAATGAAAATAGCTATGATTGAGAAGTCTTTCTACAAAAGAATATTTTAGAGTAGAACTACACAGTATTCTAACACTGATAAGTCTGGAAACCAAAATTTCAGTATAAACATCTTCAATTTTTAGTACATTAAGTATCTCAATAAAGGCTACACAGAATAAGATGTACATAAATACTTCTTTGGGTGTGCATAGTGTTATTTGTTTTTTTCCATTAACATGAACAGGACATACCAGATAAAATAAGTAGTTCAATAATTTCTGCATCTCCCAGATAGGCAGCAGCATGTAAAGGGGTCCTTTTCTCATTATCCTGTGGTAAGAGGGGGGAAAAAAGGTTTTATTTAAAATAAAAGGTATGTTTTAGCATTCTGTATGAGTTATGAAAAAACACTGCATAAAAGTGCATCTTCCAAATATTGTACATTTTATAT
This sequence comes from Athene cunicularia, assembly GCF_003259725.1. Classification (NCBI taxonomy): domain Eukaryota; kingdom Metazoa; phylum Chordata; class Aves; order Strigiformes; family Strigidae; genus Athene; species Athene cunicularia. The sequence goes on along the minus strand of NW_020799095.1, from coordinate 15,108,311 downwards.
TTTAGAAAACATAATTACTCTAAAGACCTTAGTCACATTTACCAAGACAAGCATGCTTCTCCCTAAGGAACTCTTAATAACTACATAGTCAACCAGTGTTCTCATGACATACAGATGTTCATCACAGATTAACCCATCAGTAAGATATCGCTTGTCTCCAGAGACAGGAACTTGAGGCTGTCCTACACAGTTAAAAATGTTGTGTCACCTTCATATGCAACAATTAGTGAGAAACATTTTCTGTGGAAAGTTTAAAGTTAGTTTCAGCAGTTATTTTTAAAATAGAAAATAGAGAAGAAGCTGGAGTGAGTATGGGCAAGAATACTGAAATACAGTTTCAACTGTTTCGTTTACTGTAAATAAGCAAAGAGAAGGTAGAGATGCAATTTATCCTGCAGAAAAGACTGGAGGATACAAGTGAGACACAGCACTTTTGATTAGTTCAGGCTGATCTAAGGTCCTTTTGAAGGTACAAGTAAGAGAACATACTTAGCCATACACAATACATACTGATGACTAGTCACTTTTGAAAGACTAGCACAAAATATTTCTCAGCTCTTTCATGATCAGTGCCAATTTCCCTGCACCAGTTTATACCTTAATCAGAAAGTAAGATCAGTTGCACATCACAGTGAGTGATAAAAATGAACAAAAACCAACCAGTTTACTCTCCAAGGGAAGGCCATTGAGGTATCAGAAAAGAGATGGATTATCAGTCAGCATCCCAGCTCTGGCCTAAGCTTTGCTTTGATATCTAGATCTTTTTCAGTAGGGTTTCAAATACACCAGGGTTGAGGGATCACGATTATAAGCAGGGAATTTTAAGTCACAAGACATTTCTATTAATTCAACTGTTGTGTCACAACTATAGTAAAATTAATGCACATTTTAATTTACTTTTTTTATGAAAAGCATTCCTATCCCTTGCCAAAATAACCTTATACAGTGAATCCCTACTTGAGAGCTAGCAGCATGCAAGAAAATGAAAAGTTCACAGCAGGAAAGATCTGATAGTAAAACTAGAGCCGAGACCCAAGAAGCCACTTCTAAAACATGAAAGACAATTTCAGAACTTAGAACATTCAACCCACCCAAGATAACACCACCACACACACAACCCCCTGCCCCAAACAACTTATTCCGTGTTTAGTCCCTGCTCAGAAAATGTCAGTTACACAGTCACCACCTTATCAGTGTTTCCTATCATTTTTTTTTATTACACACAAGTATTTCCAAATTGAGCAACACAAATCTGACACTGATGCACCCAGAATAAGGAATCAATACTACTTGCTTATCACTAACACCACATAATGCCTCACAGTAGCCAATTACTTGCCAGTATATCTTACTTGCATATTAAACATTTATGACAAAAGAGACAGCCCCTGGCACCAAGGACTTGCCATCTAGGGGAAAAAAAAAAAAGAAAAAAAAAAAAAAAA